>NC_133654.1:216852029-217152029 GCF_009905375.1 Apium graveolens
CCTTTCTTTAACCCTTAGGTTGTAGTAGAACGAAGCCTTTTTCTGATACTCTACTATCTTCGCATGTGCCTCGTCTCGGACTTCATCAATTAGATCCAGGGCTAATCTTTGCCCTTCCTCATTCTCCTCAGCATTGAAAGCTTGAATCATGGGAGATGAGTGTGATATCTCTACGAGAACAACTTCTTCTGCCTCATGCTCTTAGGCAGCTGCCTAAGAACTGCGCCTATTCCACTATTGAGGAGCCAGTTCTTCAAAATATGATGGCCAGTCTGGGGTATGAAAGGACATTGGCCAAGCTGGGTCAATTGAAGAGATCTTACATAAGGAGGGAATGAAGTTTCTTCTTTGACTACATCACCAAGGCTTTTGCAAACAAACGTTCTAATTTTGATGTCATCCCCATCCTGAGTCAACAAATCGGGTATGCTCTCATTAATCAAACTAATTTTGATTATGCTAGTGTTGTTTTAGGTTTCATTGGGGATAGGATGACAGAAGATAGAAATACTGTCTATTTTGCTAGATTCTGTCAGCTTATTTATAGCTTTTGTTGTGATAATAAGCCCCAAGTAGCTCATGAATTACTTCCATCATTCAAATTAGTCAAAAGAGCTTTTAATGACTTATTATCTACTGATAATAAGAAGGCTGTGTTGAGACCCCTCCAAATACCTTTATCTGTCAAACAAGCCTTAATAATCTATGATCCAGTTAAATACACTGCACTATATCCTGATGTCCAACCATCAGAACCTCAACCATCAGCACCTACCACCTCTACACAAACACCTCAGACTACTCAACCATCAGAACAAACAACCAGATGTTCATCCCTATATGATGTTTATCAAGCTCATGATAAAGATCAAGGTCAATCTAATATGGTGATGGAAATAAATACAACTACTTATTACATAAGTCTTCTTCTTTGTTTAGACTTCTTGTATGCCTCGTCATATACAACTACTTCATGCTCAATACGGTCTTCCTCATGCTCTCTTCCACCTTGATGTACTTCCCGACTCTATCTTGGAGCTGCAACATGCTTTCAGGGGGGCGTTTGGCCAAAGACATCTTGAAGAATTCATCCCTAGTTCCCTATTGTAGTGCTATCATGGCTACCTTGTCATCAAGGTCCGGGACTTTCAAAGCCTCCTTTGTGAAACGATTCAGGTATTCTCTTAGGGATTCCTTTGCTCCCTGTACAATGCTCATGAGGGATGCTGAACTTTTCTCATGCACTTTTCCACTGATAAACTGCTTAATAAAAGCCTGACTCAACTCTCTGAAGGAGCTGATAGAGTTCGGAGGTAAACGACTATACCATCTTTGAGCCATACCCGACAGGATTTGAGGAAAAGCCCGACACTTAATAGCGTCATTCACGGGTTGCAACAACAGTGCATTAGAGAATGTCCTGACATGATTAGCGGGATCTCCCGTGCCATCATAAGCTTTGATAGTGGGCATCTTAAACTTTCTTGAGATATGGGCATTCATTATTTCTTCAGTGAATGGCGGGGTAGGATCATCCGGATCTCCAAGGGGAAGAAGATTGCTTGGGTCAGCCCTTGGGACAACGGCCCTTCTCTGTATCGGACCTTCCAGGTCTATAATAGGGGGATGATTCCTCCCCTTTGGGGGTAATGGGGGTCTGGTGCGCCTCAAAGTCGTGCCTCAGCCTTTGAATCTCAGCCTCGTGAGCCCTGATCCTTTCCTGCACTTCTTGGGGATTCGTCCCTTGTGTGCTTTGAGGACGTTTGCTACCATCAGCCATCGGCTCTTTGCCAACACGTCTCCTTCTAGGGGCTACTTCATCATCCCAAGATTCAGAGTCTCTCTCAGTGTAAGGACTAGAAAATTCCTGATCCTCAGGGATAGGAGCCAAACCTCGTATGTAGGGGGAGATCGCCCCCGTGCTTCACTCCGTCCAGCGTGTCCACTTTCTCCAACCTCGGGGTAAAGGGGCATCCCATAAGGGGTTAGTAGTTACAACAGTTGAATACTCGTACCCAATGGGTCGCGAATTCACAGGTACATGTAGTTGTTGAACTTGAAGATTCATACCTTGAGTAGCCGAGGGAATCGTCCCTTGTGGCTGAGGTTCAGTTGCTCCTATCTGGGCCTTCCCTTGTGTGGCTGCATAAGTCGAATGAGGAGGTACCTCCGCAGTTGACGAAATCACTTGGGTTGTCCCCGTTGGTGTTCCTCCTTCAAGGGCTCTAACTGTTCTCCGTGTTTTCGCCATGATTGTTGTTGTGCGTTTCCCATAGACGGCGCCAAATGTTATGGATAAAAAACTAAGGTTATTATTTGCTGTATTTATTACTAAGGTTCGGGAGCTCAAGGCCTTTAATGGCTGCTCTCGTATTTCGTAGCTTAACTCTGCCTTTACGAGATGCCTACGCATCTCTGTGAATTAGAAAATCAAGCCAAAAAACGTAGTTCTGATTTGTGGGGTGAGACCCCTTGTATAGATGTTGGGAGTCCTTGAATTGGACTTGGTATATGAGACTTGTTGATCAAGTTCTCAGACTTTAGATAGACTTAGAAGACCTAAAATAAAGGAATCAGATTCCTAGTGGGTGTAGGTGCCCTTGGGGCTATCTTCTATAGATTTATATCACTGATTGGACTCTTTTAATGAGCTGTTAATCTCCCTTATTTATTAATTACGAAATTAATAAATAATCAGAGTTTCGGGCCTTGTTAATTGGGCTTCGTTACTGGACCATATCAGGTCTAATTAATTCAACATTAATTATATTTCTAGGCTAATTTTAGGCCCATATCAATAATGCTTATAGTAATTGTTAAGATTGACATGTGTTATTCATGTACTCATTTAATTTAATATATATTGATTCTAATCTTAATCTTAATATTAATATTAATCTCAAAAAAAAATTGTTAAACAAAATCAATATTAAAAGAAATTATCATCATCCTGATTTAATGTATATTTTTTTTAACAAACACCATCATTGATTCAAATTTTCAGAAATCTCATCATGCAGAAATAACTGTTCAGATTTAACAATTGACACTTAAATAATGGTATTTGGTGAAACACTTATCCAACTAACATTTTTCTTAATATAAGTAATTTTTTTTCAAAAAGGATTATAATATGAGACCGAGGGAGTAAGATTTTATGGGAGGCTATTAGAGAGTTTTATCAGGCTTTGGACTGCAACTAAAACAGGGTTAAACTTTCGTAAAAAAGATATAGGGTTAAACTTTAGCCTGGTTTCGATCATATTGTCTGACCGCAGTTCACTTCCATCAATTACAAATTTACAATCAGTAACATATTGATTTGAGGATATAGTATTAAAAAAATTGAAAATGACAGTTTTATTTGGGAAAATTAAATTAGTTGGCGCAGAATATAATAGAACACTACTCATTCTGTTATCTTGGTATGCAGAAATACACAGACACGTTACAGTTTGATGAAACAGTGACCGACAATCTACGGAAATTATAAGTACATTATTAATTACTCTCCGTGTTTTTCATTTCTTTACAATTTTCTTTTTGGAGATTCCATTAATTTCTTTATATTTCAAAACTTACAAAAAATAGTTAATGGATTCCCTTATTTTCTCGCTTTTTTTCCTTTTCACACTACTTTTACCCCACTATATCTATCTTTTATACATTAAAAATTAATGGGTCCCGCCATTCACCCACTTAATCTCCGTGTCCAATTATTTCGATAACAAATCAAAAGGAGGTACGAAGTATTTATTGATACTGCAAGGTGCAAGCAGAGTGTGCAGAGGAGGGTTGGGGTATGCGCATGGGGGGCGTGGCCTGAGTACGTCATGATTTCCTTTATTATCTGTATTCATCTTGTGCTTGCATTTTAAAAGCTGCCTGAGAGCCTTATACCACAAAACAAATGCCAGCTTTTGCTTTTGTCCCTTTCACCTTCTTTTATTTATCGCTGCACCATCTGAGTTTTGTATTTATACTATTTCACTCCTTTCCATATCAGAAACAAATTGAAAATGAGATGATGAGGTATAACATTCAAGCCCTCGGAATACATATCAGATTCAAGATCCAACAACCAATTATAAGTCACTCGGAAAAAACTAGTAATTTAATTTAATACACATTAAGTATTACATTATATAGGTAAAATTGGATTTGGATTACAAGTTTAAAATTGCACCGAATTATAAATTTGAAAATAAAATATAGGTCAGTAAATTGGGTTACATTTGAAATGTTCCCGGATGGTAGAATTAATAGCACTAAAAAATGATGAATACAACAGACATCAAAATCTTTGAATAAGAAATGAAATAAGAGTGGGAGCACTAACGCATTTATAGGAGGGCAGCGACCGTGGAAGAATACAATGGATATGCATGGAGGGACACATGTCAAGCTCAAGGTGAGTGAAGTATATGGTAAAATGATGAAACTCAATTAATGTTGATCAAAACATTCCACCCACTTGCTCCGTGTCCTAGGTCAGGGCAGCTGCCAATTATCATTATCATTAATGATGTAATATTTATATTTAATAAATTATCAAAATTTTATATATAAAAAACCATCCATCATTATTAATAAATTTTGCATCAATAAAATTTTACTAATAATTTGTAAAGCATATACTTTTAATATATGTGTTTGGACACCCGTTATAAAATTCTTTCATTATTTGCCAATTCCAACCACATAACTGACCGGCCCAATCCAACAATCGAAAATTCTGTTAAAGTTTATGAAGGAGGTATTCGGGTACTTTTTGTTTCTTCTCGTGTTAACATAAAAATTTTCCTTCCATATTCATTTTGGACGTTCAGTATACAGATTAATTTTATTTAATTTTTGGATCACACTTATGTGACACAAAATACCAAAATACATACACAAATTGTCGCCTCTGTATTAAACATACTTATTTTTGTTACACGCTATCTAAAGTTCTGATTATAATCTTAAAATTATGTTTTACAATATTAGAATCTCCTATTTAATTAGGTACCTGTAATAATTCATAAAAGTAGCTAAAATATTTACTTAAAATTATGCTCCAGGAACGACTTTTAAGTTCTTATATCTGATTGATTCAGTAAACTGTTTTAAGTAGGCCAATAATTTAACATAACTGTTTGTTAAATAACTATTTTAGTTAGCTTTTTTGTTTACATGACTTAAAAAAACTACTCTAACTTTTTTTTTAAAAAAATTAGTTTTTTGGGACAAAACTGCAGAAAGTTGGCATTTGATTTGTGTCGGTAAAATATAATGGAATTGAGAATGGGCAAGGAGAAAGGAAAGCACTTGTTTGATTCAAATTGGGACACAAAATAAAAACTTACGTGATTATATTTATTTATTATTTTTCTCATATTAAGCAATATAAAAGTAGTCAATTATATTTACAACAAATATAATATATTAGTATTCTAATAAATTAATATTTTCAATTATTTAATAACATCATTAATTTTGTTAATAAATTAGTATATAAATTATATCAAAATTATTTTTAGTTTATAAAAACAAAAAAATAATAAATTATTTTAAATTAAAAAAATTGCATATTCATCTATTTTTCGTGATCCAAGATTCAAATTATAATTGAAATGAGCAAATAAAAGTGAGAAAGGGAAGGTGACAAATGGGGTTATAGGAATTTGGGTAAAAAACCTAAAATTAAAACAGGGAAATTGACTGACTTTTTTTTAACTAAATAAACATCAACAAAAGAAATCAGTTCAATTATTTCCTTTTACTTTGTTAATTACTCCCTTAACAGGATTTATTTGACCAAATCTTTAATTTACTTCCAATTTTTTTTTAAAGTTAATTTTCAAACGGAGCAACGTAAGATTGTTTCGTGATAAGATAAATTATTGTTCGATACTTCATTTATTTTATATTTTACTCCTTCCCTTTTCTTAATATTTGACTTTTTAATTTTTGCCATACATTGGTGATTTAAATGTATAGTTAGAATTAGTTTTTTTTTATAAATGAAAAAATACAATCACAATGTTAATTCACATAAAGAAATTTCAATTTTTTTTAAGTTTTATTATATGATCAAAACAACTAAATATTTGTGTTAAAAGTTAAAACGTAATCTTAAGATACTAATATTTATTAGGTACAATGATATTAAATAAATAAATACTGCTACTTGATTTCAGTTTTGGGAGATTAGCTGAAGGACATGCAAGGTGCAATCCTAAGTTGAATTCTTTAGAGATGGGCCTTAGGAAAGTTTAACGGGCTTTTTCAGTGTCCAATATTAATAAATACTATTTCACTGGACCTTTGGATCAGTGAAGAAAAACATTAACGACGACACAGACCAAATTTTCTTGTTTTCGAGAAAAGTTCGCAAAATGTTAGTTCAAATCCCCGGTTATACAATTTTTTTTAAAGAGTTTTTTTTCTTAAAAAAAAATCTATTAAATTGGAACTTTTTAAAGGGAGAACAGACACAAAAACCATGTAAACTTGGAATTTGAATTGTTATCCAAGTTTGACAATCCTGATTTGAATCTTGCCAATTCTAGTGCTATTAACAAAGGAGTTTTTAGCCGTCGAAGCTGAATCTTGGTTAATCTAGATTGTCATCTTCCAACCGGTTTTCCAAATATTTATGTAATAGGCCCAGAATCTGCAGTTGCATTATTCCTTAGCCGGTTTCTTCTGCCCGTTTATTGCTCCCTCATGAGCTTCCACATTGTCATCTTTCAACTGGTTTTCCAAATATTAAGTTTCTACACTTCTACTAGACTAATAATGCTCAACTTTTTGCTGATTTACAAGTCATAAAAACAAATCAAAAAAGGTCACGGATTCTTAAACGTCAAACTATATTGTAAATTCGTAGTGCAGTAATGTCCAAACTATTACAAAATGCTTACTGACTATTATATCACCTACGGCCTCCTGGCTGTAGCTGAATTTATACTATTCCATAGGCTCACACAAAATCACCTAACAATAGCAACGCTATCTACCAAAATCGAGCAACATAAAAATATATCAATCCTCCAAACTTCTCTGTTGCTTCAACTATCTATTACTCAAGTAAGCGACACCAACAACATGACCACCATTGCCAACCATTTCAAGATCCCTCCTGGAATTGCAGAAGCTGCAAATATAGGAAAGGACAAATTGAAGCCTCTTTTTATCGGCTAAAAAGGTCTATTGAAACGAAAACATCTCAATGATCTATACTTACCTATATGTATACATCTAATTTGTGCTGGCCTAACTAGATAGAGATTACATAATTTTGTTTGTTGTTAATGCTAAGATGAAGAGTAAAAAGTGAAAGCAGAACCAGAAAGACATTGCAGTTATGATATACTGCACCTTGATTAGAACTTTTATCAGACAAAGTCGGGGGTGGAGAAGATGCTGGTGGTTTCAATATTGAAATCCCAAGATTTGAACAGTCCGTTCCAAGTGCACCTTATACAATATATAGAATCATCAAAATCACACTGAATAAAAAACTGCACGAAAAATGTCGAATATGTCTGGTTTCTTACAATCGCTCAAGCATGGCAGAGAAGTGGTATTGAGCAGATTATAGTAATTTTCTTCACACTGGCACGCATATGTGAATTGGGATGTCTTGTTACATTTTCCGCTTCCACAGTCGGCCCAACTACAAGCTACAATGGAGCAGAATCACGGTCCGGAAATGCTTAAATTGAAGTATACGAATTAGGAAACAAACAAGAGAAAATTATCCACAGATGAATGAGGTTTATTACGATCAAAAATTGATGTATTTGTTGGTTTGACTTTATCACCAACAGGCGCGGAAGCAGGGGCTTTTGTGTTTGTGCATGAAAAGTCCAAGCTACCTGATTATCACCAGATAATATCAGCATCAAGATAACAGCACAATCAATTGGTAATAAAGAGTTCACACACTGAAACTTAATCAGTTCCTGGCTACAACAGTACAAGACATTCCTGGATACAACAGTACAAGACTTGGACTCCAGCAAATGATTGTATCATAACCATTCTTTTCAAAAATTTCCAGTAGGACCAAAATACCTAAATAATCACCGTCAAACGAGTTTTTGATCTAAAATGAAATGAAAAATTAAGGATCCCTACGTATTTATTTCAGAACTTGCAGAAATCATATGATCTGACTCACTTTGCTTTGCTTGTGAGTTTGGTATTATTTGACCTGTTTTAAAGAACTTAATCTATTTGAAGGACATACTATGAAGATGGAGTAATTTTAACAACACTTGTTCACATTAGTTTAACAGAACATTAGTGTCGTTATCACTAGCCAGTATGATCCAAAACAAATTTTACAAAATTAGCTAACTACTTGCTACCTAATACTCATGAGAAACTACTTCTTAAGATGTCATATACTTACTCCACTAAACAATGAGACTCATGTATCTATAGTCTATGATTGAAAACGAGTATAAAAATATATGTAAACTTTGTAAACATAAATAGGCCAATGCAAACATAAATTACCAACAACGTGGCAATGAAAACAGAAGAAGGCTTATATGAGAGAGAGAGAGAGAGTGAGAGGGAGAGAGAGAGAGATTTACAATTGGGGATGATACAAGGGAGAAACTTGAAGTCATCATCGTCGTCGTCAGAGAGAGATTGCTTCCAACCAGGATCACAGTCGCATTGAAAAAAGAAAGTGCTATTTTTAGATGGTTTGCAACTGCCTTTCCCACATTCTACTTCCTTGCAAACACTATCTGCATATGATCATCACAATAAACACACAAGAATCAAACACACACAAATTAAAGCAAAACCATCACAAAATAGAACAACTCATTGAGTAGTAGTATAAACAAATACGTACCAAAAATAGGAGAGAAAAGAGGAGCCAGATTGAAGCCATCATTTGTGTCACACCAACAAGTTTGCAGAAAAAGAAAGAGTATAGCTACAGAAATAAAACATGTAGTATATGCCATTGCTACAAATCAGCAGTCAGTTGCTGTGGAAGAAGAGGACAACAAACAATGTCTTTGATTTGTTCTATGCTTATAAGTATAGTTATGAAAATCGATTTTATGACATATAGGATCTCGTCGACTTATTTACAAGACTTTATAATTTATTTATTTTTTGGGGGCAAATGTACAAGACTTTATGTGTGTAAACATAAATAATATGGTTAGGAGTTGCTAAATATTAATGACACCTTTTTTGGACGCCCGGAGATTATTTTTTTTTACCAGATTTTCTAGTGTAGTAGCTTTCCTACCGTCCCTATTTAATGTCTCTTTGGCATTTTCAGGCCTTCTTTTTCAGCTTCTTTTTTTGTAATAAGCCGTCTAGGAGGTTATATGGGTCTGGCTAAACTGTGCTCATTAGCATTGAATAGCATTAGGTGATTGATTAATTAATTTATGACACACATATTACTTTAGTTCATGCTTCATTTCATGTAGCACAGTACCTGATTCATTCTCATTTTATCGATTAAACTGAATTCACCTTTCTCATTTACCAAAAAATATTAATGTACGATCATTCAAGTTAATCTTAATATTTTATTTATTATACAGGAAATCAAATTTGAATTTAAATATTGAATGGGTATCAATTTAATAAAATATAATAAATTTAGGAAAATGTGAAACAATGAACCTGCTTATAAATATTTAAAAATACACCTTTTCTTTTAAATTTTTTATCACAAATAAAGTGAAAGCAGGCGAAAAGGAGAAAAGATGTCAGGTGTTAATATTATAGTAGTAATTATTTTATATTTTCACTCAACAATAAACTAATAAAATATCTGAATCATTACTGTTATAAATATATAACAAAGGAGGAATAATTTCCAAGAAAAAGCTAGTACCGATGCAACACAGAAGCTAATTATCAGAGTAAATAAATATACTTAATGCTGATTATCCTGTGCCCTTGGGGCACATGTTAGCCATCCCGTTATTACTACTTATATTACTTTGGGTTTTTTCGAAGGGGTCAAGCCTGAAAAACTAACAATGCGGCTAAGGTAGTTGAAGTCGTTAGTAGTTGGGATTAATTAATCCGAATTTTATAGTCCTCTGATATACATCGGTCGGGTTGGACGGGTTGAGTAAATTTAGCACTCAATTCAATTAATTCGGATTTTTAACATTTCAAATTAAACCAAAACAAATCGTTTAAATTTGTAACCCAAACCAATTTGTAATACTTCGGTTTGCGGTTTGGATCATTTTAGTAAATATTTAAAACTAATAGTAATAATTATAGAATAAAGTAGAAAGTCTCAAAATTTAAAACACTTGAAAATAGTTTAACAGAATATTACAATCATCCATGTCATGTATGGCTTAAACATTCAAAAAATAGTAATAATATAGTACTTAGTCTTTAAACATTTTTTAAACATTGAACTCAATAAACGAAAACAGTGTCATATTCTTTAAACATAAACATTGAGAACTGATGTTATAAGGTACATATAGATTAGCCTATCTATTAGGTCTGGACATGTTCAAAGTTATAAAATTAACAGATTAACGTGTAAGTATATATTTAATCGGGTTGCGTTGGATCGGTTTAAAAATATTGAAACCCATAATCAACCCAATTAAATCGAGTTGACATTTTTTCAACCTAAATATATATCAGACTGAAAAAAATTGGTTCGGATCGATCGAAATAAGGTCGGTTCGGTCGGGTTGTGTGCACCCTAGTTGTCACTTAACATTTTTGCACACATCTCAAAATGCATTGACCGCATAGTAAAAATTATCATTTTTATTTTATTTTTTTCGTAAATAAAAGTTTAAGTTACATATTTTTATTCAATTTTTTTTTAATTATTATTTTAATTATGCAGTCAAAACACTTAAAAATGGGTGTAGAAAAATCAAACGACTATTAAAAAGAAAGAGAGGGAGTACTATAAATTTTACGATATCTAAAAAACTTGTACTTATGCTTTTTAATATTTTTCATTTAATCGAGTCTTTATAATATCTCAATATCAATTTACTTTGTGTCAATTTGTTTAGATGCAATTTTAGGTTTTTTCACTAGGCTCTTTCTTGTTAGAATATATATTTACATTTATATTATTATTATTATTATTAATATTAATATTATTAATATTATTATTATTATTATATTAAAGATATTTTCAGTATTTAGCTTATATTAATTTTTTATATAAGTTCAAAATGCATTATAAAATCTATGTTGGTTATAATAAAATTTTATGTTCGTATTATATCTCTAAAGTTATCATGGTATTAGAGCTCAGTTTAGGGAGTGGTATCGGGTTTGAGTACTCCTACCCCCATTTATTTATTTTAATTATTTGTATTGATATTTGTGATGTTTATGTATGTTGCCGGGTCAATCAGTACGAAAAGTATTGTATGATTGATCAATAGTTAGGTTTCGAGTGATATGAGTATCAAATTTAAAGATAATCGTTGAAATTTAATTAAATTGATAAAGAGATAGGGTGACGTTACAACAACAAAATTTTCCTGAAAATTCGAGGGAATATTCTGCTTAGATCACTCTACTTGTTTTTACGATTCCCGGAATTTCAGTCGTTAGATCATCCTGAATTTTAAAGACGTTTTATTTGCATTACTATCTAAATTTTTAACGGGGGAGATCGTATTTAGAGCAACATAAATCATTTTTTGATGGTTCCAATAGTTTACTCTTAGTTCATTCTTTCCATCATTGTTGATATTTTAATTTGGGTTATTTGATTAATTGAATTTTGTATTACTCAATTATTGGGATGTTGCATTTATTGGATTTATCAGCTTTAGATTTGATATGAGCTTTGGATTTGCATTCAGAATTGAAATTGATTTTAGACTGGTTTTCGTATTTAATTTTGGATTTTAATTGGTTATTTTGAGTTTGGATTTGATTTAGGGTCTGGTTTCTTGATTGGATTTTGATACATTTTGTTAATTAAATTTGGATACAGTTTGAATTTGGTGTTAAATTTGAATTCGATTTTTTTTTCCAATTTGGTTTGAGTCTAGTTTCAGCAATATCTCAACATGTATGTCTCATCATCAACAGATCTTTTGTCAAATAGTATTCAAGTAGATTTTCTTCTTTATGAATTCTGGATTCTAGTGCATCTCATCACATGTCTCCGCATTGGTCGTCTTTCATTTCATTTTCAGATGATTCATTTTTATCCATCCTGACTGTTAATGGCACTCATATGCCGTTACAATGTGTTAGTTCGGCAATTACTTCAATAGTGTCTCTCTTTAATATTTATTATATTCTGGATCTTGAATTAAATCTTTTTTCGATTAGTCAATTATGCGAATCTGGTTACTTGGTTTTTTCTTCTACTACTTATTTTGTCATGGATCCGAGATCTCAAAAGGTAATCGGGAAAGATCACAAGCAGGAAGGACTTTATATTTTGGATGACTCAATATATTTTCTGTGAAAACTCAATATATTTGAGACTTCCAGGTTTATTCTCGCTACCCCGAGATTAATCCAAGAACATATATCACTTCAAAAATCGGTGTTGCCAATGTATGTTCCAAATATATTTTGTCAGTTGCCCTGTATTAAAACCACAGACCTCTTCAATAGACCGTGGAATTAAAAGACAATTAAAAATATTTTAATAATTATCATTGTACATAAAACTGAAATAAATAATAAAATTTTGTCTAAGCTACTTTATTCTCTTATATATTGGGGTTTAGGTGACCTACTTAACTTCAGAGTACCACCAAATAAGACCCCAAATGTAACGTAACCTAGCTGGTCCCCCTTCCCATAAAAGGCATCGGAACATTTTCGGGTAGCTTCTGCTGGTTGAGGCCTCTAGGGGCTTAGTGAACATTCGAACTTATTTAGGGGGCATGGTCGTGGGATGCTGTGCTTACCCTCTCCTGGATTGATCGAGGTAAAAAGAACCAGGATAAAAAGCCGGGTCTAAGAAGACCTAATACTACTTTTTGTTTGCATATTCAGTTGTCAAATATAATATTGTTATTGGTACAATAGTTATTTTATCACATGTGTTCGTAATGTCAAAATGATATAATGAAATAATATATATGAGCTAATGATGTGTGTTATGTTTGTGAAAATATAGTCTTTCGGTGGATTACGTCATCCGCATAAGTGTTTTAACATACATTTGTGCGACTAACTTTAGTCCAAGAAAAATATTTCTTCATTCTTTATGTACTTAGAGCGATGACATTGATAATAAAATCATAATGTTTAGAACGACCGATACCAAAAATAAAGGTTTGCCTCCTAAATGCCACAATTAAAATATTATAAAATACCATAAAATGATATCTCAAATATTTTAGTGAAATCAAACAATAAACGGAATTTTCCTTATTAAAAAATGTCGTTTGACTAAAAATTGACTTTTGTTTGACCGGGATTGACTTATCACTTAAATAGGAACTTGACACATATGGGAGGTACTACATGTCCTATAATTAACTATCAATATGCATATGCTACGCATACGAGTTTAGTTATTTTTGTAATTATAAAAGAATGAAGTAAGAAATTATAAACAAAAATTCTTAGATTATATTGAGTAGAAAGAATACTAATAACTTGAATAGTGATTAGCGGATAAATGATAGAAATTGATGTTTTTGTCATGAACACAAATCCACTATGTTAGATATATTTGATAATGTCATGGCTAATATGTTTTATGTTTAGCTTTCAGATCTTACTTGAACAGGATAAATCAGTACTTAACTGTTGATCAGTACTTATACTGGAAGTCAGGACTTAAGGATATCAGTACATATGTTATCAGGAGATAATCGTCAGAAGATAGATATCAGAACTTAAGTGCTGAAGGACAATCAGACAAGGACAGTAGCTGATTAAAGGAAAGAAGATCAAGATAAACATAAGAAGAGATATGCATGAAGAAGGAATTCCGTAAAGAATGGAATACTTGGAAGAAAAGATATCTGATTGATATATTTTAGGAAGCAGAATTATATTCCATATCAATTAGCGATTATTTTGTAACTGTGTAGTATATAAACACAGATATAGGTTTTACACTATAAGTGTTATCATTATTAGAAAAGATTATTCATTGTAACCCTAGCAGCTCTCGTGATATTTGTTCATCACTGAGAGGTAACAGTTCATACTGTAACAGAGTTTATTGTTTCAATAAAGTTTGTTTTCTGTTACTTAAGTTCTTAAAGTTCGATTTGAGTGTACTATACACTGTATTCACCCCCTCTACAGTGTGTGTGACCTAACAATTGGTATCAGAGCCTATCTGTTAACATACATACAGTTAAAGATCCAAACACAATCATGTCGGACACAGAAACTCCAACTAAGCCTACCAAAACTGAGGAACCACCAAAGACACAAATTCAGAGTCGATATGAGACCATCAGAGTTCCCATACTGAGACCATCTGAATATCCCATATGGAAGGTAAGGATGACCATGTTCCTGGAAGCAACAGATCCAAAATACCTTGATAGAATCAAGGAAGGCCCTCACAAACCAACCAAACTCGCTGTTGCAGTTGCAGGTGAAGCAGCAAAGACCGTACCAAAGGAGAAGAGTGATTATACTGCTGAAGACATAACATCAATTGCTAAGGATGCTAAGGTACGACACTTACTGCATAGTGCCATTGATAATGTAATGTCAAACAGGGTAATCAACTGCAAGAATGCTAAGGAGATATGGGATGCTCTGGAAACAAGGTGTCAGGGAACTGACACAATTAAGAAGAACATGAAGACAATACTCACTCAAGAGTATGAACACTTTGACTCAAAGACTAATGAGTCATTGAATGATAGTCATTGAATGATTTATATGATAGATTTGTCAAACTTTTGAATGATTTGTCATTGGTTGATAAAGAGTATGATCTTGAAGATTCAAACCTTAAGTTCCTGTTAGCTCTTCCTGAATGCTGGGATTTGAAGGCAACGTCAATAAGAGACAACTACAATCTTGATGAAACAACTCTTGACGAAATCTATGGAATGCTCAAGACTCATGAGCTGGAGATGGAACAAAGAAGCAAGAGGAAAGGAGGAAAGTCAAGGACAGTTGCTCTTAAGGCTGAAGAAGAATTCCCCAAAGCAGCTTCCTCAAAGAAAGACAAGGGTAAAGCTCTTTTCATAAAGTCTGATACTGAGTCATCAAGTTCTGACAGTGATGATGACTCAGATTCTGAAAGCTTGCCTGAGACTGATGCTGATGAGGAGATGATGAAGCTGTGTGCTCTTATGGTGAAAGGAATCACAAAGATTGCATACAGGAAGTTCAGGAAGGGAAAGAAGTTTTCCAGGAAAGGCATAAGTTCTGATAAAAAGAATTTCAGAAGATCTGAAGGCAGAGGAGGAAAGTCTGACAAAGGAGATTACACCAATGTTAAATGCTATAACTGTGGTGAGAAAGACCACATATCTCCTGACTGCAAGAAGGTAAAGGGTGACAAAGGCAAGGCTCTTGTCACAAAGCAGAAAAGCTGGACAGACACCTCAGACTCTGAAAGTGAGGAAAACTATGCATTGATGGCAAATACTGATAAAGAAAGTGCTGAGAGCAGTTCTGAAGCTGCTGAAATAAAGGTACCTCAGACTACTTATGCTTTTCATACTGATGATATTAATGAGTTGAGAAGTTATCTTAAAACCATGTTTGTTAGCTATAGAGATCAAACTTTAACATGTAAAAGATTAACTTCTGAAAATCTTGCATTTAAGAAAAGAAATGATTTCTTAGAAAAAGAGTTAGTCATGTTCCATCAAACTCAGAAGGATAGAGATGATGCTTTTTATGTTAGGAATGAAGTGCTAAAATTAAATGAATCTCTCAAAACTGAGTTAGAAAAGGAAAGAGAGATTATCAGGACTTGGACTAACTCTGGCAAAACAACTCAAAATTTGCTAAGTAGTGGAAACTGGAAAGAGGGCTTAGGTTATGGAGAAGATAAGAAAGATAAAGGAACTGAAGAAATTAAGTCTGTTGATAAACAAAAGCCAAAGTTAAAACCTGTTAAGTTTGTAACTGTAAAGTCTGAAAATGAAAAATCAGAAGTTACAAAGAAATTAACTTCTGATAAACTAAAACAGGAAAAGACAGCTGAAGTGAACATAGGCTTAATGACAAAGAAGCAGCTTAAGCATAAGCTGAAAGATGTCAAGAATGCAAACAAGGTAAAATCACCTAGGAAAAATAGGAATGGAAAGGAAGGTGTGAATAAAAGCAATGATTATAAACCTGTTCCTGATGCTCCTAGGAAAACATGTCATAACTGTGGAAGTTCTAACCATCTGGCTTCTTTTTGCAGGAAGAATAAGAATATTAACTCCTTACCTTCAAAATCAGGAGTTAAGAGTCAGTCTGTTAGATACAAACCATAAAATCCTTGTTTTCATTGTGGTAGTTTATGGCATTCCATTTATACTTGTAAGGAATATCATAGTTTGTACTATGATTATTATCAAATAAAACCTTCTTTGAAGAAAGTTTCCATTGTTCCTTCTAGTGTAAATTCTGATTCAAAGTCTGATAGTGTAAGTTCTGATAAGAAAAATGTTAACATAAACTCTGATGCTAAATCCGCTGCAAATGTTAACAAACTTAATAAGGCCAAAGGATCCAAGCAAGTCTGGGTCCTTAAAATTAATAATTAGTGGTCTTTGTGATTGCAGGGCAACAGAAAAAATATTCTAGTTCTGGACAGTGGATGTTCAGGACATATGACTGGAAATAAGGCCCTGCTATCAGACTTTGTGGAGAAAGCTGGCCCAAGTGTTTCTTATGAAGATGGCAACATTGGAAAAACATTGGGATATGGCAATATCAATCTTGGAAATGTCATAATTAAACAAGTAGCTCTAGTCTCAGGACTTAAACACAACCTACTGAGTATAAGTCAAATCTGTGACAGAGGTTATCATGTTGATTTCTTTAAAGAACACTGTGAAATTGTGAGTAAATCTAAAGGCAAAGTTGTTCTGAAAGGATACAGGCGTGGTAACATTTATGAAGCTAAGCTTTCAACAAGTACTGATGGTTCTGCAATCTGTCTAATGAGTAGAGCATCAATTGAAGAAAGCTGGAATTGGCATAAGAAACTCTCTCATTTAAATTTCAACAATATAAATGAACTGGTCAAGAAAGATCTTGTGAGAGGATTGCCAAACACAGTATTTGCTCCTGATGGTCTTTGTGATTCATGTCAGAAAGCCAAACAAAGAAAATCTTCATTCAAGAGCAAGACTGAATCATCAATTCTTGAGCCTTATCATCTAATACATGTTGATCTATTTGGTCCAGTAAATGTCATGTCTATTGCAAAGAAGAAGTATGCGTTGGTCATAGTGGATGAGTTCACCAGATACACATGGGTGTATTTCCTGCATACAAAAAGTGAAACTGCATCAACCTTGATTGATCATATCAAACATCTGGATAAAATGGTCAAAGATTCTGTGAAAGTTTTAAGGAGTGATAATGGCACTGAGTTCAAGAATTTGATAATGGAAGAGTTCTGCAAAAGCCATGGAATAAAGCAGGAATTTTCTGCTCTTGGAACTCCACAGCAAAATGGAGTTGAAAGGAAGAATAGAACTCTCATTGAAGCTGCACGTACAATGCTTGAAGAAGCAAAGCTTCCAACCTATTTCTGGGCTGAAGCTGTGCAGACTGCTTGTTTTACTCAAAATGCAACACTCATTAACAAGCATGGAAAAACACCATATGAGATGGTGAAGAAAAAGAAGCCAAATCTGAAATATTTTCATGTATTTGGATGCAAGTATTTTGTTCTCAAGACTCATCCTGAACAGCTATCAAAGTTTGATCTAAAAGCTGATGAAGGAATCTTTGTTGGATATCCACTTTCCACAAAAGCCTTCAGAGTCTATAATTTGAGAACAAAAGTGGTCATGGAATCTATCAATGTCTCTTTTGATGACAAAAAGATTACTGGTCTTGAAGATTTCATTGACCATGATCAGCTGAGATTTGAAAATGAAGACTCAAATTCTGATACAGAAAATCCTGATAGTCTAAGTCCTGATACTGTAAACTCTGATGGATTAAACTCTGATGTTATTGAAACTGTGGAGACTACGTCAAAGGAAGATGCACCTATGCAGGGGGAGCATACTCAAGATCCTACCACAGCTCAAGAAACATCAGAACATACATCTGGCTCTTCAAGTTCTGATTCGTCAAGTTCTGATAAGCCAAGTTCTGATAGTGCTGAAAATCTAAATACTGAAGAATCCAACTCAGAGAGCACAGTTTCAGGGGGAGCATCAGAAAATGAAGATAGCATGGATCATGGGGGAGCATCCAGTTCTAGAGAAAACCTTCCATCTGCAAGGAAGTGGACAAAATCACATACACCTGATTTGATAATTGGAAATCCTGATGCAGGTGTCAGAACTAGAACAGGTACTTCAAATGAATGTCTCTACAATTCTTTTCTCTCTCAGACTGAGCCAAAGAAAGTGGAAGAAGCTCTTCAAGATGCTGATTGGGTGCAAGCAATGCAGGAAGAGTTGAATGAATTTGAAAGAAACAAAGTCTGGACCCTAGTGCTAAGACCAAAGAATAGATCTGTTGTTGGTACAAAGTGGGTATTCAGAAATAAAACTGACAGTGATGGCATAATTACAAGGAACATGGCAAGACTGGTTGCAAAAGGATATTCTCAACAGGAAGGAATTGATTATGATGAAACATTTGCACCAGTTGCTAGGTTAGAAGCCATAAGGATATTTTTGGCTTATGCTGCTCACAAAAAGTTTACTGTCTTTCAAATGGATGTGAAAAGTGCTTTTCTCAATGGAGAATTGGAGGAGGAGGTATATATTGAACAACCTCCAGGTTTTGTAGATACCAAACATCCAGATTATGTCTACAGGCTTGACAAAGCACTTTATGGACTTAAGCAAGCTCCTAGAGCATGGTATGAGACTTTAGCTCAGTTTCTTCTGGAAAGTGGATTCAACCGAGGGATAATAGACAAAATACTGTTCTACCTCAACCATGGAAAGGACTTACTTCTGGTCCAGATTTATGTTGATGATATCATTTTTGGATCTACAAATGACAAACTTTGCAAAAAGTTTGCCAAACTAATGCAGTCAAGATATCAGATGAGTATGATGGGGGAACTTAGCTATTTTCTGGGCCTTCAAGTCAAGCAGAATGAGGAAGGCACTTTTATCTGTCAAACCAAGTACACCAGAAACTTGCTGAAGAAATTTGGAATGCAAGATTGTTCAAGTGCATCCACTCCAATGGCCACTGCGACAAAACTGGATAAGGATACCGGTAAATCAGTAGATATTACTGACTACAGAGGTATGATTGGCTCTCTACTCTATCTAACTGCTAGTAGACCTGATATCATGTATGCTACCTGTCTTTGTGCAAGATTTCAAGCAGATCCAAGAGAACCTCACTTAACAGCTGTAAAAAGAATCTTTAAGTATCTTAAAGGAACAGCTGCTCTGGGATTATGGTATCCTAGAGAATCAGATTTTAAACTAATAGGTTACTCAGATGCAGATTTTGCAGGTTGCAAAATTGACAGGAAAAGCACAAGTCGAAGCTGCCAATTTCTTGGAGGCAGATTGGTTTCTTGGTACAGCAAGAAACAAAAGTCAATTTCCATATCAACTGCAGAAGCAGAGTATATTGCTGCAGGAAGCTGTTGTGCACAGATTCTTTGGATGAAGAATCAGTTACTGGATTATGGGTTAACATATTTCAAAATCCCTTTTTACTGTGATAATCAAAGTGCTATTGCTATGACAGGTAATCCAATTCAACACTCAATGACAAAGCACATCAGCATCAGGTACCACTTCATCAGGGAACATGTGGATGAAGGTACAGTGGAATTGCATTTTGTTCCCACAGATCAACAACTAGCAGATATCTTCACAAAACCACTGTGTGAAGCTACTTT
Source organism: Apium graveolens (assembly GCF_009905375.1). NCBI lineage: Eukaryota > Viridiplantae > Streptophyta > Magnoliopsida > Apiales > Apiaceae > Apium > Apium graveolens. The sequence goes on from NC_133654.1 coordinate 216,872,017, forward strand.
TACAAGATTGGTAAATGAACTTGGAATGATTTCAGGTTCTTTCTCTAAATATGCTTAGTCTTGTTCTGTGTTATCAGACTTTATGCTCAGTATTTACATAATTAATCTCATTGTGCATTCTGTGCTTAATTGATAAATGTCTTTAAGTACTGACTGTTGTCTGATATATGTTTCTAAACTCTGATAAGTGATATGTCTGTTCAAGTACCTATTCAATCCTATGAGGATAACTGTGCTAGATACTGACCTAGTAGTCTTCAATAAACAAATGATTCCATGTAAGAAGTAATTATTTCAGTGGAAACCCTATGACACTAGCAAATTCTGATAATTGAGCTTAGTTAAGTTTACTTTGTATATCTTATTACTAAGTCATAAATTAGAATAATGCTACTCATCTGTTAAGTTCTGATACTAGTAAAACTGCTGAATGTACTAAGTGCTGATAAACCTCACTTATCAAAAGAAAAAGCAAAAAGATCAAAGAATAAAATCAGGTACTCCTTTGAGATCTAGAGTAAAAATGTGGAAGGGACCACCCAAGTGCATTGCTGGTATTAAGTAGATATGCATTAGAAAAGCAAAATATTTTCTTGGTGACTTTTCACACTCTATGATTACTGGAGAAATACTCTGATAATAGCATAAATTCTGATACACAGTCGTGACTCACTTACACTGAGAAGCCACTGTAAAATAGAATTTCAAAAGATGCATAAAATTAGCACAAAACAGTTGAGGTGGACTCAAGCATGAACTTATTCATCAGTAGGTTTCAGGACAATGACAGCTCTTTAGCAAAATTTTAGTTATGCCTTATTTCTAAGATGTACTGAAGTGAATCAGACTTTACTCTTTGTCTGTTATTTAGCTTAATGCACACACTAATCACTCCATCTGAATGATGAAAATTTCTGTGATGGTCTATGTTATTTTAGATAAATAGTCATTGTGTCATTATTGCACAAATTCTGAGGACAAGTTCTAGTTACACGTTCTGATGATTAAGTTCTGAAGTCTATAACTCAGAACTTGTATGAGGATTTACTAAGATGGGCATTCCTTTTTCGAGTTAAGAAATTATGTTCTGAAGACTGTTAAGTTCTGGTATAGGTCTAAGTTCTGATTTCTCAGTCTAATCCTTTACTTGGCTTATCTGTGAATAAAATTTGATAACAGTCTCAGTTCGAACTAGAATATGTTGAAGTGGAAGATTAATAGTCACTATGATTAGGATTAATGGTATTCATACTTGAACAGTCCACTGTTTCTTGTTTCTTGTGCATTTTAAACCATGATTCCTCTCTCCAATGAATGTTATTCTTTTTCAAAGTCTAGGGAGACGAGGTAGAATTAATTCTACCTGTCAGCATTCAATTTCTTTACGTCTCCTGGCATTCTCTTGCCTATATAAGCAGCCACTTCACATCAGTCTTTCCATCACATTCTTCTCACACACTTATCTTCATACTTCTTCTTTCAAAAACACAATGGTCAGATACAACATGTTTTTGAACTACCAAAACTTCAATATGGAGCTAAGTTGTGCCGAGTGGCAGCAGGAATGGCATGTCACAGCCATTCCTGAGGAGATATGGGACTCTGTCCCACAGGAGGTACTGACACACCTTCTGTTCTTCTATATGGACTACCATCACCATCTGGAGCGATTGGAGGAGGAAAGGCTGGAAGCTCTCCGCCAGCAAGAGCGAATCATCCGACTCGCCATTCTGTTTGTCGAGAGTAGGAAGAAGAAGATGACTTAATCTCGTCTTCTTCCTGTTTTTCTTCATCATCAGCTTTTTCAGGCTTCTTAGCTAGGACTAAGGCTGTTGATGTTAGGATTAGAAGCTTAGGGAAAATCTTGTATAAGTATTGATGTAATTTCCATTTTATAAATGTATTGTCTTGATATATTAATGAAAGTTGTTTTTCCTTCAAGATTTTATCTCTGAGTCCTTTTATCTTGTGTTGATAAATCCTGATTGATATTCTGATGACCATATAATTTTTTTTTATATTAAGTTCTAATTCATTTTCAGCACTTACTTATCTAATTTATCTTGGTCATTTTCATGTGATGTATTTTCAGAATATCAATGATGCAGTGAAAAATAATTAAATCAGTGCTAACGGTTTAAATTTTGAATTAAAACTGTTTCTCTTGATAAATGGAACGGTTTTTCCTTGAAACTAGGCAACTGGGTAAGTAATGATTCCTGTTTTCTCGAGCCCAGTAACTGTCCGTTATTACTGCATGTCTGACAGGTGTCCAACGGTAACATTTTTGTTCAGAGTATAAGTACAACAGAGAGAGGATTTCTTTAATCTTTTATTTCCTTCATATTTTTTCTCTCTACTTACTTTTACTCTCTTTCTTCTCACGTTTTTTTTCATACAGACATTTTATCAAACACCTAACAGGCACTTTTGAATCTCAATTTTTCACATGGCACCTAAGGATTTAATCATTGATGGAGCTAAGTTTGTTCCAAACAACTATGCTGTAATTCTTGATCATGCTGAAGCTCCATCTGAATTGCATTTTGTGCAAGATCTTCTTGCACATAGTGAGGTTGGGTATGCATTAACACAGCCTGAAGTCTTTTCGAGTCAACAAGTTCTGACATTTTGGCGGACTGGGCACTTTGATGATGGTGGTAAACATGGCACTCCCAGTATTGTTTTTGAAGTGGGTGATTCATCTTATGTAGTCACTCCTGGTACAATACGCAAAGCTCTACATCTCCCAGAAAATTGTACTTTTTCAACTCCAGAGGAATCAGCACTTCAGGAGTTAATGGCTGATTTGGGATATGAAAAGAGTCTGGCAAAGCTTGGGCAGTTAAAAAGGGCTAATATCAGAAGAGAATGGAGTTTCTTCTTTGACTGCATCACCAAAGCTTTTGGGAATAAATGTTCAAATTTTGATGCTATCCCAATTCTGAGTCAGCACATAGGGTATGCTATTATTCATCAAACTCATTTTGATTTTACAACTGGAATAATTGGTTTTATTGGGGATAGGATAACAGAGGATAGAAATATTGTCTATTTTGCTAGATTCTGTCAACTTCTATATACTTTTTGTACTGATGAACCTCAATTAGTCAGTTCCTCAACCCCACCTTTTAGAGTTGCAAAACGATATTTTAATGATCTGGTAAATGCTGATACTAAGAAAAAAGTGGTTAGACCATTACAGATTCCTCAGTCTGTAAAACAGATCCTAGTAAATGCTGATCCTGATACTTATAGATCTGTTTACTTTGATGTCCAACCAACCACAAACACCCAAAAACCATCATCCTTAGCACCTACCACTTATTCTACTCAACCTACCCTCAGGACTTATCTCAAATCCTATCTCTCAACTTCACAGCTTGCTCGACCTTCATCTTCAGCACCTACTGTGAAATCTTCATCTTCCAAGCCAAAGAGGACAAAGAATGTTCCTCAAACATCTCAAAAAAGAAGGAGGATTGTATTGAGAGATGAATCTGATTCTGAGGAACAGGTTCCTGCTAGAGAACCTGCTGTTACTGAAGCTGAGAAAGAGGTTTCTCAGAAGAATTCTGAAATTGGGGGTTCTAGGCTTCTCAAGAGGCTTAGACGAATGATAGTTCCTGAAACTCCCAAGGAATCCAAATCAACAAGGAAGTACAAGAAACAGAGGGCATAAAGGCCAATTTCAGATGATGAAGAGGAAGCAGCTAAGGAAGGGGATCAGGAATCTCTGATCTCACAAGACAAGGAATTTGCTCCAGTCACTTCTTCTCCATCAACTCCATCTCAGGAAGCTGTATCTGACAAGGCTAACTCACCATCTGTGTCTCTTGTTGATCCAGGCACAAGTGCTGATATTGATGTTCAACACTTGGTTGTGTCTGATGTATTTCTCTTAGAAGCTCCAACAGCAAATAATCCTTCCACAACACCTGTTACTGATGCTGTTCAAACTCCAGAGTTATCAACAACACCTTCTCTGCATCAAGATGCTGATGATCAGACCTTAGGTGAGCATCAGGATATGGCTGTTGATCAGAACTTAGTATCAGATCAGCAATTAGAGGATGCTAAAGCCTCCATTGCTACTCACACTGTTGTCTTATCAGAAGATACTGATTCTTTAAGTTCTGATGCGGCAAATGCTGGAGATACTGGTGAAGCTGCTTCAACTGTAGATGCTGATGAAGCAGGTCCTTTAGGACATACTCCTCAACAGACTCTTCCTAATTCTGAACTGGTAAAGGAGTTTGTTATCGGGGATGCACCAGTACCTTGGAGTGAAACTCCTGCAGGTCAGGTGTGGACTAAGGAATGGAACTCAGTTTCATGTGTTCCAACTGCAATACATCTTGCTGAGCACTTGACTAAAGCTGATGAAATGTTAAATTCTGATGATTTAAAAACCCAGCTTAGAGTCACTGCATTGAGTATTAAATATCTACAAGGTCTTCATTCAACTACTCATGCAGAGCTACACAAGATTCAGGAGAACTTTATCAAACAAGAACAAGTTTGGAAAATTGATAAGAAAAAGTTCTTTCAACCTACCATTGACAGGATTGCTTATATTGAGAAAACTTAAGAGAAACAACAAGCTTAGATTGATGACAATATGGACAAATCAAGCTTCTCAGCAATCGCAACTTACTGAAATCCAATCCTCAGTGGAATTACTTATCTCTCTTTTACTACCTGCTGATGCCAAAAAGGGGGAGAAGGTAATTAAGTCCAAATGCAACACTAACAAGACACTGTAAGGAAAGGATGATGGAAATGATGATCAAGGATACTCTGGAATGGGTAACGGTCATAGTCAAGGTAGAAGGTTTACATCAAGACAAGCTAGTCACATGACAAGTTCTGATACTGGGAAAAGAATAAGTTCTGCTGCTGGTAAAAGGATAAGTTCTGATGAACTTCTAGATCTTGATGAGGAAATGTCAAGACAGTTATTTCTTCAAGAAAATCCAGGAATGGACTTGGAAAGTTTAAAGGAAGAAGAAGCCAGACTTAAATCAGAGAAAGTCACATCTAAATCTGAAGCTTCTGGTAAAAAGTCACTTCCAAAACTCAAAGGAATTGTGATCAAAGAAAGGACACATACTGAAGCAACGTTGGCTAGATCATAACCACAGATAGATCCAAGATCCAAGGGTAAAGAAAAGGTTGGTGAACCTATCAAGGTTTATGTACCTCCTGAGGAAGAAGAAATTACTGATGAAAAAGATGATCTTGCTCTGACTTCAAGAAAAGTTCTTAAAACAACCTCTGACATGGCTCAAGTTGTTCAGAGTCAAGAAATTGTAAGTTCTGATATTCAGAAGAAGCAAGTAACCTCTGACAGAGCTCAAGTTAACTTGATATCAGAAAATAGATCAAAGACACTCTTACCAGGATTCACTAAAGCAAAACAGACTCAATCTTTGAAGACTACTGCAAGTGGTTTTGAAGCAAGAGTAGTTACTGGAAAGGAAGCTAGAGATAAACCTGGATTGGCAAGTGCTGATGAAAGAAGAGTACACAACACTATCAATGATCCAACTTCCTTGAGTGAACCAGGTATTGGAGCAACTCCTGAGAGATTGAATCAACTGGAATCTGTACAGATGGTTTACCATACCTACTTGAAAGAATACATCATGTTGTATTTCATGACAGATGGTAGGGTTTATCATATAAGACAAAATGTCATTCCATTGAAGTATTTTGAAGAATTAGAGCATGTACTTCTCTTACTTCAAGTGGATGACAGAATAACAGAGACTGCTGCAAACTACTTAAAAGAACAGATTCAGAGACATAAAAGGCTTTATTCTGTTAAGTCTGACAGCATATATGTTCCAAAGTACAGAGATCACAATGGTGATATTGTTGATATGAAGCCTAATACTACACAGATCAGAACATATCTTGGTATTAAGGGACTTGAATTCAATCTGGAGTCTGACAAAGCTTATATCATAAGACTAGATCAGGAGTTGAGAAAAGCAAAGATCAATGATCTCAGAGCTGCAATCTTTCAAACCGGTGAAGATACTGCAGAGCTTAAAGATGTCAAAAGGAGAATGATTGATGAACTCAGATATGCTGAGAAATGTTTATTGAAGAACTATCTCAGAACAACTCCTGACATCAGAGAGATCAGAAAATGATGAAGCCAAGTCGAAGATCTACAACTGCTTAAATTCTGATATTTATACAGACTGAAGTTGTTATCAGAAGTTGAAATTGGTAAAAGCTTTAAGGACTGTAAGTTGTAGTTATCTAGTCTAATTCTCATGCATTTGTACTTAATGTTTTTGACATCATCAAATATCTGTTAAACTTGTATATTATGTTTATTTACAAGTTGAGGGAGATTGTTAGATATATTTGATAATGTCATGGCTAATATTTTTTATGTTTAGCTTTCAGATCTTACTTGAACAGGATAAATCAGTACTTAACTGTTGATCAATACTTATACTGGAAGTCAGGACTTAAGGATATCAGTACATATGTTATCAGGAGATAATCGTCAGAAGATAGATATCAGAACTTAAGTGCTGAAGGACAATCAGACAAGGACAGTAGCTGATTAAAGGAAAGAAGATCAAGATAAACATAAGAAGAGATATGCATGAAGAAGGAATTTCGTAAAGAATGGAATACTTGGAAGAAAAGATATCTGATTGATATATTTTAGGAAGCAGAATTATATTCCATATCAATTAGCGATTATCTTGTAATTGTGTAGTATATAAACACAGATATAGGGTTTACACTATAAGTGTTATCATTATTAGAAAAGATTATTCATTGTAACCCTAGCAGCTCTCGTGATATTTGTTCATCACTGAGAGGTAACAGTTCCATACTGTAACAGAGTTTATTATTTCAATAAAGTTTGTATTCTGTTACTTAAGTTCTTAAAGTTCGATTTGAGTGTACTATACACTGTATTCACCCCCTCTACAGTGTGTGTGTGACCTAACACACTACCCTAAATTCGAACCAAATAACTTTTAGACCCTGTTTCCTTTCCAATCCTGAACAATGTGCTCGTTCTACGCAATTGTTAAATTTTTATCTTTTTTAATAAGTAAATATAACAATAAAATTTGAAATTTCTACAAAAACTTACATAAATGTTATTCATATTGAGTTTCTTAATTTATATTCATAAAATAATGAAATCATTGTTATAAAAATTGAATATCAATTTTATTTAATTATTTCTACAAAATTCGATTAATCAACTGATTTATACATACTCCTTTTCAAATGGTTTTTAACATCAAGTACTTAGTGACTAAGTAGCTGCATATACGCGAAAAAGTTCTGAGTACTAATTCGACCGATTTATCTTATTTACAAAGCATGGTTAATATAGTTTTGTATAAAATGAATCTATATAGATCAATTACACGTTTCATATTGTCAAATTCGAAGCCTATTACAAAACTACTAACCATCGGCAGGTATGATAATTTATTATTCATTACATTCACAGAAGTTGTGGAGCTTCTGAGTTCCGAGTGCCCCCCGCATTGCGAAAGGAAAACAGTCACGATCCAAGAACTCCGAGGTGAATCTTGGATGCACCTCTAGGTGTTAAAGTTACGCAAGTTTGATGCTACTTCACAATTTCAAACTATTTTCCTAACACAATTGGAGGTCAATGTGAAGATTCTACAAGATCTATATGTTATGCATACTTAACATGCAGGTCCATGGGTAAACATATGAAGTTGAAGGAGCTTTTAGATCCCTTGATCTAGTAACATTCATAGAAGGAGGAAGAAGATATATATACATGGAAGCAAAATTTGAAATTGGTTGAAGTTTCAAACCCCGGAATGAACCCCTAGGGGGTAATGCGCGGCCATGAACGGGGATGACCGCGAGGAATAAAAAATTTCTTTCCGAATTTTATTGGTAAATATTTGCGGAAGATTTTTTCGAAAGAAAAATTTAAGTAGTTATCACGGAGGCTCAGAAGAAAATTTTACGAAAATTTTTGTCAACAATGTGCTTTTTTATGGAAGAACAAGTTTATGCACACTCGCGGAAGGAAGCTTCCTTGCGAAGGATGAAATGAAGATTTTGCAGAAAATAAGACTAGAACTACTCACAGAAGATTGAAGGAAGGGATGAAAAATTTCCCCTTTATTTTTTTAACAAAGTAGAAAATTGGGGGTAGTTGTTATTGCATAAAATCGTCACGTTTATTATACCGGCTCTTCAAGGAAATAGGTCAGATCATCATCAAGGAAAAAGAAGGACGAGTTTCGAGAAAGCATCTCTGGAGTCCCGGGTGCGCCCTACACGGTGCTTGCCATGTGGGGCGGCCGTTTGCGATGACTATCAACCATGAGGAATTGTTAAGTGGCATTTATATCCACTTAGAACGCTTTATAAAGGCTCGAATTGGTGTTTTGTGCTCAAGTTGTTTGTGTATTTGATGTGTTTTTGTAGCGTTTTGCATTTCAGGGCATAAATGAAGGAAAAAGGAGATTTATCATTATTTTAGTTTTAAATTGGTGTTAGAAAGGTGACTCTAATGATTGCTTGTCACCATAAAAAACCAGCCAATAAAACATAAGTCAGAATTTTTTCCAGAAGCTTAGCGCGCCCGTGCTGTGTTAGCGCGCGCCCGCACCGGTTGGACAGAAGTACAGCGCGGCCGCGCGCGCGACCGCGCTAGGTCGATTCTGTAGTTTCCTGATTCTTGTATGATTTTGATTGTTGGAGGCCCATGATAATTCTACAGCCTATATAAAGCCTAAATAAGACGTTTTAAGTACGTGATACACATGAGAGACACAACAAGGAGCAAGGAGAAGATGTAAGAAGACCGTATAACATAATTCAATGAAGGCGAAGATGATTTAGTTTATTCTTGTGATTCTTTGTTTAAGTTGTAATCTTGGATGCTAGTTTTCTTATTTGTTGAACCTTATACTCTTGTGATCGTACTCTTGTTTATTATTCAATTTTATAAGATCTAGTTTATTATACCATGATTTCATCGGAACCCACGGTGATGATGAGTTCGGTTATAAACTAATCATTATCGTGGGATTCTAACGGATTTACTTATGGATTTCAATAGTTAATTTTTTTCGATATCTTAGTGTGTGATGATTGTATGATATCCTAATATTGGTTGTGCTTATTCGTCTTATGAGCGTCACGAACTTATAAGATAGCGTGTTAATCTCTATTGAAGCGATAATGAATATAGAGGTTCAGAACTTGCCATGCTAGCATAGGTTCATGTTTTGTTATGTATGATTCGTAGGTAATTTTAACCATCGTACTTGCCCTATGTAATCAAGATAGATAACTTGCGCATTAAACCTTTATGTTCTTAAATTCTATAGACATATAGGGTCTCAACATACTTGTTGTCTATTCAGCTTCTATCTCTTTTGTGGATATCTGGTAGTTGGGTATTCGTACTACAAAAGTTGGCGTTTACTAGTTTCGTGTTATCTGATTAGTTGTCATCACCATTGCACTAAGGTTAAGAACAATGACTTTGAATGAAGTATTTAATGAAGTTAGAATCCCATATTTGTCCCATATAGTAAATCAAACCCTTTAATCACTTAGTTATTTGCATGTTAGTTAATCTCTTAGTTGTAAACAATCTCAACTTGTTATTCGTCTTAGCGTTGAACGATAGCCATACTATTGTTGCATAAGTGCATAAATTGAACTTAACCTAAACCAGTCTCTGTTGGAACGATGTGGCACCCCAAAACCCGGGGTCAGGAGTCTCGAAAGCCACGCCATCTAAACTCACACAACTCACACTACAATATGTAAATACTCACGCTTCACGACCCCACACTTAATACACACACACTTACAGGTTATTGTCTTGGAAACGAACCATCATTACTAGAAAAATTTTATTACAACCCAAATATAATTAGTCTTACCGGGGAGTGACCTTTAGGTAAGGTTAGTCTGCCGGCCAGATATACGTTTCTTATTTCTTATCTTACATAAACCATACTTATAAATAAGCTGAACTATAAACAACTGAAAACTAATCCAGCTTGTTCTGACTACCTGAGGTACAACACCAAACATTCTACAGAACAGCTGGCCATTTCCTACCCGTTTCCTGGCTGTGGTTCTCATGGCAGGCATCTTGATTCACTGTCGTGTTGTGTCAATTTAAGAAAACAAGTGTGAGCTATAATGCTCAGCATAATAATGTACAGTATGAAAATGACTGTATGATAACATCATATATTATATATATGTTTTATTCGAAAATAGTTTTTCCTTAGTGTCACGCACCTTCTTACAAAAACAATTCTTTAAGGGGTTTTTATAACCTGCGAATACCTTAGTAGTAACCCCATCCCATAGGCTTGGGTTACGGTATTGCATCTCAATTTCAATTGGAAGAATTTGGACATTCACTGGAGCCACCGCATACGATGATCAGTCGTACTATAGAAATAGTAACCTTTTCTACTAGTAAAAGGACGAAACCGTCATCTCTCGGGTATCACCCTTGCCGCATTCGGGCTACGTGTCCCATTTTCGGGTATACACATACTTCACAAGTTCCTGAGTACACTGAGTACCTTCGCCTGCGGTACCTTTGGTAGCCCATCTAGCACACATAGTACCAGAGTCTACCCCTACCTTGTCCTTTAAAAGAATTCTATCAATCTCGAGAACTCGAACCACATCGAAATTCCCCAAGCGTTTTGCTTGTTGATAGAAATAGTTTATCTCTTTAAGATATAAGTGTATATATATGTATATACGTACTTCCGAGAATTTCGGAGGAAGTACTAAGGATGTGAGTTGACCGTTGTCAACAGATAATTAATAAGGGAAAAGTTTCTTCTCGAAACTATATTCAATATAATAATAAGTCGGGATAATATTCACCGATGATCTGAAATTATCCGAATAATACTTCTAAATCAGAAAGTATGTTTTATATCAGGATCTATGATCTTTAAATCAATAACAATCCTTTAATAAATAATAATTAATTAAATAATAGTCAATAATTACTTAAATGATAATTGATATTAATCATACCTCGAATGAGTTTACTCTCTAAAAGATTTATTTAAATAATATTCCTCAACTAGTTTGTGTTTGCATAATTAATAATCTATAATGATTAATCGGGTTTGGATAAATAAACGTTGAAGTATACTACTCCTATAATAAGGGAATACGTATATAATATTTATTATCTGAATCAATAAAATATAGTTGAAGGAATATGCTTGTTGGGAAATCGTTTTAAAAGTTCGAGGTGTTTTAATATTTCGTAAATGGACGATAAGTCCTTTTAAAACGTACTATTATGGACTTATACCCGTCCTATAATATCTCCAGAATGATTTCCGGGTTTTATCTTAAATCCCGACCGACCCTCGGTCTTATATAATATGTCACGCTTAAACCGAAATAACATTTCATGATATATACTTATTGTACAACATCACTATATTATGTGAAAATTCAACAACTACACATCATGGCAAACATGGTATTTAAGCAATGATAGTAAAACAATCCTTTCATAACACAACAGTAAAAATGGAGTTTGGTTTGTAAACTTGCCTGGGTATCTCGAGGTGGAGGATGCTCTGGGTTCCGCTCGGAAATCTATAACCATAAACATATTTTATTTCGTTAGGTTCCGTCCTAATTTACGATGACTCACACTCATGTGCTACTCATTATACACCCTCTCAACTCATACTACCCTTAACATTTCTTTTAAGTCATAATCACTTTATGGTCACTTCATTTTCCTAAGTATCTTGAGTTCATTCTCATTATCGTTGTCGGCTCCGCTTAAAAATTCTTACGGTTTCAACTCGCGCGGTCTCGGCTCCGACATTTTTATAAAATTGAGAAATCATTATTTTCATTTAAAATTTTTATGACAGTTAGGAAACTCAATATTTTACTATCTGTAAAAATTTCATGATTTATGAATACATTTAGGTCTATCCTTTAAATTTTCAAAATTCGTAATTCGTAGCAGTTTTTGTCGCGGAAATCACTTTTGCTAAAACGACCATAACTTTTGATCCGTAAATCGGAATCAAGTGATTCAAGCGCCTAAATGATCCTTATAACATATTCTATCCTAAAAAAGGTTATTTTCCAAGAATCTACAGTTTACAACTTCGGGACTTTCTGCAGAAACTTAAAGTTACGGTTTGTTGGTTTTAACGAAGTTACGTTTACGATCGGGGTTTCATTTACGCCTTAACTATAAACACAACCACCAACAATCATCATATCATCATCAACACACAAATTCCTCTCAATAACATCATGTTCTTGAGGCAACAACAACCAACCTTAAATCTACTTAACTTAATCATCAAGATTTCATCAATAACACTTAGTAAGCTAGGTTTACTAACACCTACTAAATGGATCTTAAAAATGAACCTTAAATAAAGTTAGGCCAAAGATTTTTACCTTTCTTGAAAGCTTGAGATATGTTCTTGAGGATGGTGGAGGCTTGGAAGTGCTTGGTATGATTTTTAGAACCTAAAACCACCATTGAAATTAAGAAACCAAAGAGATGTTACTATTCACACTATTCACTAGTGAGTTTCTTGAATTTATTTCACCCTTCAAACCTTGATAAAAAGAGATGAAAGATTTTTATTACCTTAATTTAGTTTCTAGGAGGCTTGGAAATTAATTGGGTGATTTTACAAGAACTAGAGCTTGGAGTTTTGAATTCCCATTTCCCTTTTTTTTCTTCAAATTGCCGATTGGAAGCTTTGTGTGGGGGGGAGGGGGGTATTTATACTATTTGGTTGCTTCTCTTGGATGATTTCCAGGTTTCGTCTTGGAAGGTGACTTGATATCTTTGAAACTTGATTTTATTCTTCCTAGGATAGCATTCTAGGTTTATTCTTTGTTGCCAAATCCATGGACATATCTTTGTAGCTTGCTAGCTTACAAGCTAAACTACAAGGTTAGCTCCTTAGCACACTATTTGCTAGCTAGCTTGGTCATCCTATGGTTAGCTCACTATTTGATGAAGTAACCATGGTTACTTCCTCACCATGGTTTAGTTAGTGCGTTACGTTTAATTAACCGTTTACGCATTCGCTCGATTACTTAAACGTTCTCCGTAATACTTACTCGTAAGTGGTTCGCAATGAAATTCCTTTCATATTTATTCCTTATATTTTTATTTATCTTACTTGAATATAAATCCGTAGGGTTTTAGTTTCGTAATTATATTGTGATTCCCGTAATCCTCGATAAGTCGTAATTACGGTCGTTTTTCAAAGTTCGTTTTCTTCGAAAACTAATAGCGTTTACATACACTCATTTGGTACGTATAGTCGTAATATCAATTCCGAAACTCATTTTCTCATGCACTATATAGTGTGGGCTCAAAAGTTTTTCCCGTCTGTCAGGGTTACTATTCATTAAACGTTTTACAAGGTCTTAAAAATTCGAGTTATTACAGTCTTCCCCTCTAACAAGGATTCCGTCCCGGAATCAATTAGAAAATTATTGGGGATATCTATTCCTCATTGTGTCTTCAAGTTCTCAAGTTGATTCCTCAACATTTTGATTTCTCCACAAGATCCTAACTAGGTTCATCGTTTTGTTCCTCAGCACTTGTTCTTTCTGGTCCATTATCCTAACTGGCTGCTCGATGTAGGTCAGGTCTGGTTGTAAATCTACCTGCTCGTACTCTATTACATGTCGGGCATCGACATGGTACTTTCTCAACATGGACACGTGAAACACGTTGTGTACTTGTTGCAATTTAGGAGGCAAGGCGAGCTCGTAAGCTAGAGGTCCTATCCTCCTCAAAATTTCAAAGGGTCCTATGAATCTGGGACTCAGCTTCCCTTTCTTTCCAAATCTCATCACTCCTTTCCACGGAGATACCTTCAATAACACCGAATCTCCTACTTCATATTCCCTATCCTTCCTGGTCTGGTCGGCGTACTTCTTTTGTCTATCCTGGGCTGCTACCAGTCTCTTCCTGATGAGTCCTACCATTTCTCTGGTCTGCTGGACTAACTCTGGTCCTAACATCTTGTATTCTCCAACTTCATCCCAACACAGGGGAGAGCGACATCTTCTCCCGTAAAGAGTTTCATACGGGGGCATTCCTATGCTAGCGTGATAGCTATTGTTGTAAGAAAATTCGATCAGGGGTAAGTGATCATCCCAATTTCCTTTGAAATCGATGGCACACACTCGCAACATATCTTCTAGGGTCTGCATAGTCCTTTCGCTTTGTCCATCAGTCTGGGGGTGGTAAGTGGTACTCATGTTTAGTCTGGTGCCTACACATTCCTGGAAGCTTCTCCAAAATTGGGAATTAAACCTCGGGTCTCTATCTGACACTATGGCTACAGGAACGCCGTGTCTTACTACAATTTCCTTCAAGTAAATATCTACCAACTTGTCTACAGTGTACCTTTCGTTGATTGGTAAGAAGTGTGCGGACTTGGTCAGTCTATCAATGATAACCCATATAGCATCGTGATTAGTCTTTGTCCTTGGTAAGCCCGTCACAAAATCCATGGCTATGTGTTCGCATTTCCATTCCGGAATTTCTAGGGGTCGTAACAGTCCACTAGGTCGCTGGTGTTCCGCCTTCACTCTCTGGCATGTCAAGCACTTGCTGACCCACTCTGCTACTTCTCTCTTCATGTTAGGCCACCAATAATATTCCTTAAGGTCACGGTACATTTTCGTACTTCCTGGGTGGATTGAATATCTAGAGCTGTGCCCTTCATGCAACAGCTCGTCCTTTAATTCTTACACAATCGGAATCCAAATCTGGGACGCATACCTCATGATCCCTTTCTCATCCTTCTCGCATCTCACTTCTTCATCGGTCAATGTCCCTTTTTCCTCACTCATATTCTTTTCCTGACATACTCGTATCTTTTCAGTCAGTTCTGGTACTAGCTTAATCTCAAATAATCCTTCCGTTCCCTTACCGGTTACTCTCACGTCAATTTCCATCTTCTCAAATTCCTTAATTAATTCCTCCGATGTCATTATCATCTTGAGTCTTTCCTTCCTACTAAGGGCGTCAGCCACCACATTGGCTATACCCGGGTGATACAAAATTTCACAGTCGTAGTCTTTTATCAACTCTAACCATCTCCTCTGTCTCATGTTCAGTTCCTTCTGAGTAAAAATATATTTGAGGCTTTTATGGTCAGTGTAGATCTCGCATTTCTCACCGTATAGGTAGTGTCTCCAAAATTTTAGGGCAAATACTATGGCTGCTAATTCTAGATCATGCGTAGGGTATCTGCTCTCATATTCCTTCAATTGCCGAGAGGCATACGCTATAACTTTGCCGTGCTGCATTAGTACACATCCTAATCCTTTAAGCGATGCGTCATTATATATCACAAACTCTCCCTTTCCATCGGGAAGAGCGAGCACTGGTGCTGACACCGACCTCCTTTTCAGTTCTTGAAAACTCTCCTCATATTTTTCCGTCCATACGAACTTTTCTGCCTTCCGGGTAAGTCTAGTCAGTGGACCGGCTATCTTAGCAAAGTCTTGCACGAATCTTCTGTAATATCCTGCTAAACCCACAAAACTCCTAACCTCTGTTGAGGTAGTTGGTCTTTCCCAATTGGATACCGCCTCTATCTTGGCAAGGTCAACTAAAACTCCTTTGCTACTCACCACATGTCCTAAAAACTGAACTTCTCTCAACCAAAATTCACACTTCGAGAACTTGGTATACAATTTCTCATTCCTCAAGATTTCTAAGACTATCCTCAATTGTTTTGCATGTTCATGCTCTATCTTTGAGTAGATCAGAATATCATCGATAAAAACTATCACACATATATCCAGGTACTTTTTGAACACTCTGTTCATCAAATCCATAAAGGCTGCGGGTGCATTGGTTAACCCAAACGACATGACTAAGAACTCATAGTGTCCATACCTAATGCGAAAAGCAGTCTTTGGTATATCTTCCGGTTTGATTTTCAACTGGTGATATCCTGTTCTTAAATCTATTTTGGAAAAATGTACAGCTCCTTTGAGTTGGTCGAATAGGTCATCAATTCTGGGAAGAGGGTACCTATTCTTAATAGTTAGTTTATTCAGCTCTCGATAGTCTATACATAATCTCATGCTGCCGTCCTTTTTCTTGACGAATAGTACTGGCGCTCCCCATGGCGACACACTGGGCCTTATCATTCCATTATCTAATAATTCTTGCAGTTGAGAAGCTAGTTCTTTCATCTCAACTGGGGCTAACCTATATGGGGCCTTGGATACTGGTGCCGTCCCTGGCGCTAACTCTATAGCGAACTCTATTTCTCGGTCAGGTGGTAATCCTGGTAAGTTTTCTGGAAATACATCCTCGAATTCGTTTACTATGGGTATGTCCTGTATATTGGGGACCTCCTTCTTAGTATCTATCACATAAGCCAAATAGGCCTCGTTACCTTTCCTTAACAATCTCTTTGCTTGAAGCATGGTCAAAAATTTCTGGTTCTGTCGTTGACCTTTAAACACTACTTCTTTTTCATTCTGCACTCTTATCTTAAATTTCTTCTGTTCACAATCTATTTGCGCTCCGTTACTGGATAACCAATCCATTCCTAAGATCACATCAAATTCTCCTAATGCGAATGGTATTAGGTCGACCTCGAAGATCTTCCCTTCTAATTTCAGCTTGCACTTAGGGTATACTTGATTTACAGGGATTATTTCTTTGTTTGCTATTTCCACTCGTAATACATCACGTAAGGGTATGGCATTAAGTTTTAACTTTCTAGCAAAATCTTGAGATATAAAAGACTTGGTTGCTCCAGAATCAAATAGGACATTTGCATGTTCGAAATTTAACAAAAGGGTACCTGCTATCACGTCAGTGTTTCAGACAGCATCCTGAACAGTCATGTTGAAGGTCCTAGCGGCTGGAGGTCGGTTGGATGCAGCTTTGCTCATTCCTGAGGCTGGGGGCTTCAACATTGGGCAATCCCTCTTCATATGTCCCGCCTTTGCATATTGGAAACACGTTACTTTGGGCCGGGTGCAATTGTTGGCAAGGTGTCCGATTTGGTCACACGGGTAACATCTCAGAGGGGCTCTTGTCTTGGTACACACTCCAAGGTGCCTCTTCTTACAGGTTTGACACTCTGGTATTGGGGCACGTGGTTGGCTATGGAATATTGCCCTAGATTGTCCGCCGCCCTGGCCAACGCTCTCACTCGAGGCCTTTCTGAATCCGGGGCCTCGTGCAGGTTGGGACACCGCTCCCCTGACGAACCTGCTTGGAAGGCTCCTGTTCCCGGTTCCTATTCCTTGGTTTCTTATCTTCCTCTTCCTATTCTCCTTTTCTTTCACAATCTGCTCACTGCCAGCTTCAACAATCGAGGCTTTCTGTACTAAGGTGGCATAGTCTGTCAGCTCTAACACTGCTACTCGGTTCTGTATCCATTGTTTCAGACCAAGCTAAAACCTTCGCGCTTTCTTTTCTTCGGTACTCACAAACTCAGGCACAAATTTAGACAACTTAGTAAATTTGGCCTCATATTCTGCCACAGTCATCTTATCCTGTTTCAACTCCAGAAACCTAATCTCCTTCTGAGTTTCCATGAACCTAGGGAAGTACTTGTCTAAGAACAGTCGGGTAAATCTATCCCATGGGATCACAGCATCAGTTTCTAGGTTTCGTTTGGACTCCCACCAATAGTTAGCTTCTCCTTTCAGCATGTAAGAAGCAAAAATGGTCTTATGTCGTTCCTCAAAACCTAGTATCTCGAAGGATTTTTCTATTTCTTTGAGCCAGGCCCGTGTTTCAACGGGGTCGGCAGATCCTAGAAACTCTGGGGGTTTGAGGGATTGGAAGGCTCTAAAGGCAGTAGCTGCAGTCTATTGGGCAACATGGGGTTGTGGTGGAATAGGCTGTTGGTTCAGATTTGCTCTTAGCAGTTCCATACATTCATTCATGGGGTTCCCTCCCTGTTGGGTATCCTCAGCCTCTTCTTCTACATATTCTTCCTCATCATATTCGTTATAGTCTAGGTCTTCTTCAGTTTCCTCATTTACTACTGGGTCACCTCGTTGTTGGTTAACAGACTCTGCGGGCTGTGCCCTGGTTCCTCTTCTATGGGGTGGCATTGTTCTGATAAAGAAAATTGGTCACATGATTATAACAGTTGGGTTATTTTTTTCATATATAAGCATGTCATTCATTATTTAACAAGTTTTATAAAGTGCAGTAATATAAACATCATTTCTTAATAACCGCTTAGCTATATATTCATAAGATCTCCCATTTATATCTTGGGGATGAAACAACTAGCCGATTTCATACATGCCTGGTTACAATCTATCACTACTAGTTCTAAATACTGAAATGAAAATACATAAGTCGTGTACCCTGAAAGGCTAGGAACGCTACCTACTACTAGCAATCCTATCAAAATTGGTGACAAGTCACTCAGCCTTCTTCAAGGTCTACATCTAGTCACTAATCTCTCAGTCACTATCACTGCGAGTGAGGTCACACACCCTCCTCATCGCTCCTGGCGTAACTCAGCAATGCGAGCAGATGCCACAGTGATCTCAGCGTTAAGATGACCCACTATCCAGTCGTGTACGGCTACATGCATGGTCGCCGGTGGTGGTAGAGGTGAATCTGGGTCACTAGAGGATATGTCATGGACCTCATGGAACTGTGCGCGTATCGCCTCCTCATCATCGTCATCAGTATAGGACATAGGGCTCTGGATCCATGGGGGTGGTGTAGGAGAGCGAATAGCCTGGTGTGGGTACATCTCTACATCTCTCCATACTACGCCATTAGCTACGGGGACAGGAAGCTCAGTCTCCTCCTCTAGGACACCCTCAGTAGGGTCATCGTCTGAATCATCAATGGGTGGGCTCTCTGGCTCGGGAATACGGTCACGCTCAGAAATCATGATATCATCAACAGGTTCAACCTCCCTCCTAGGCTCCACTGGTACCTGAACAATAGGCAAGGTATTACTAACTTAGAGTTGGAATTCCCTTGAGGGTAAAACAGTCAAGACTACCCGTGTAGCCCGACGACGAACTCGACTTGAGCTCCAATTGATTGTTTTATTATTCTTAGGTCTACGTATTTTATATCCTAACGTTTCCAAGATTTGATAACCTAAGGCTCTGATACCATTTCTGTGGCACCCCAAAACCCGGGGTCAGGAGTCTCGGAAGCCATGCCATCTAAACTCACACAACTCACACTACAATATGTAAATACTCACGCTTCACGACCCCATACTTAACACACACACACTTACAGGTTATTGTCTTGGAAACGAACCATCATTACTAGAGAAATTTTATTACAACCCAAATATAATTAGTCTTACCGGGGAGTGACCTTTAGGTAAGGTTAGTCCGCCGGCCAAATATACGTTTCTTATTTCTTATCTTACATAAACCATACTTATAAATAAGCCGAACTATAAACAACTGAAAACTAATCCAGCTTGTTCTGACTACCTGAGGTACATCACCAAACAATCTACGGAACAGCTGGCCATTTCCTACCCGTTTCCTGGCTGTGGTTCTCATGGCAGGCATCTTGATTCACTGTTGTGTTGTGTCAATTTAAGAAAACAAGTGTGAGCTATAATGCTCAGCATAATAATGTACCGTATGAAAATGACTATATGATAACATCATATATTATATATATGTTTTATTCGAAAATAGTTTTTCCTTGGTGTCACGCACCTTCTTACGAAAATAATTCTTTAACGGGTTTTTATAACCTGCGAATACGTTAGTAGTAACCCCATCCCCTAGGCTTGGGTTACGGTATTGCATCTCAATTCCAATTGGAAGAATTTGGACATTCACTGGAGCCACCGCATACGATGATCAGTCGTACTACGGAAATAGTAACCTTTTCTACTAGTAAAAGGACGAAACCGTCATATCTCGGGTATCACCCTTGCCGCATTCGGGCTACGTGTCTACCCCTCCCTTGTCCTTTAAAAGAATTCTATCAATCTCGAGAACTCGAACCACATCGAAGTTCCCCAAACGTTTTGCTTGTTGATAGAAATAGTTTTTCTCTTTAAGATATAAGTGTATATATATATGTATATACGTAATTCCGAGAATTTCGGAGGAAGTACTAAGGATGTGAGTTGACCGTTGTCTACAGATAATTAATAAGGGAAAAGTTTCTTCTCGAAACTATATTCAATATAATAATAAGTCGGGATAATATTCACCGACGATCTGAAATTATTCGAATAATACTTCTAAATCAGAAAGTATGTTTTATATCAGGATCTATGATCTTTAAATCAATAAAAATCCTTTAATAAATAATAATTAATTAAATAATAGTCTATAATTACTTAAATGATAATTGATATTAATCATACCTCGAATGAGTTTACTCTCTAAAAGATTTATTTAAATAATATTCCTCAACTAGTTTGTGTTTACATAATTAATAATCTAAAATGATTAATCGGGTTTGAATAAATAAATGTTGAAGTATACTACTCCTATAATAAGGGAATACGTATATAATATTTATTATCCGAATCAATAAAATATAGTTGAGGGAATATGCTCGTTGGGAAATCGTTTTAAAAGTTCGAGGTGTTTTAATGTTTCGTAAATGGACGATAAGTCCCTTTAAAACATACTATTATGGAATTATACCCGTCCTATAATATCTCCGGAATGATTTCCGGGTTTTATCTTAAATCCTGACCGACCCTCGGTCTTATATAATATGTCACGCTTAAAGCGAAATAACATTTCACGATATATACTTATTGTACAACATCGCTATATTATGTGAAAATTCAACAACTACGCATCATGGCAAACATGGTATTTAAGCGATGACAGTAAAACAATCCTTTCACAACACAACAGTAAAAATGGAGTTGGGTTTGTAAACTTGCCTGGGTATCTCGAGGTGGAGGATGCGCTAGGTTCCGCTCGGAAATCTATAACCATAAACATATTTCATTTCGTTAGGTTCCGTCCTAATTTACGGTGACTCGCACTCATGTGCTACTCATTATACACCCTCTCAACTCATACTACCCTTAAAATTTCTTTTAAGTCATAATCACTTTACGGTCACTTCATTTTCCTAAGTATCTTGAGTTCATTCTCATTATCGTTGTCGACTCCGCTTAAAAATTCTTACGGTTTTTACTCGCGCGGTCTCGGCTCCGATATTTTTATAAAATTGAGAAATCATTATTTTCACTTGAAATTTTTATGACAGTTAGGAAACTCAATATGTTACTCTCTGTAAAAATTTCATGATTTATAAATACTTTTAAGTCTATCCTTTATATTTTCAAAGTTCGTAATTCGTAGCAGTTTTTGTCGCGTAAATCACTTTTGCTAAAAGGACTATAACTTTTGATCCGTAAATCAGAATCAAGTGATTTAAGCGCCTAAACGATCCTTATAACATTTTCTATCCTAAAAAAAGGTTATTTCCCAAGAATCTACAGTTTACAACTTCGGGACTTTCTGCAGAATCTTAAAGTTACGGTTTGTTGGTTTTAACGAAGTTACGTTTATGATCGGGGTTTCATTTACGCCTTAACTATCAACACAACCACCAAAAATCATCATATCATTATCAACACACAAAATCCTCTCAAGAACATCATGTTCTTGAGGCAACAACAACCAACCTTAAATCTACTTAACTTAATCATCAAGATTTCATCAATAACACTTAGTAAGCTAGGTTTACTAACACCTACTAAATGGATCTTAAAAATGAACCTTAAATAAAGTTAGGCCAAAGATTTTTACCTTTCTTGAAAGCTTGAGATGTGTTCTTGAGGATGGTGGAGGCTTGGAAGTGCTTGGTTTGATTTTTAGAACCTAAAACTATCATTGAAATCAAGAAACCAAAGAGAGGTTACTATTCACACTATTCACTAGTGAGTTTCTTGAATTTATTTCACCCATCAAACCTTGATAAAAAGAGATGAAAGATTTTTCTTACCTTATTTTAGTTTCTAGGAGGCTTGGAAATTAATTGGGTGATTTTACAAGAACTAGATCTTGGAGTTTTGAATTCCCATTTCCCTTTTTTTCTTCAAATTGCCGAATGGAAGCTTTGTGGGGGGGGGGGTATTTATACTACTTGGTTGCTTCTCTTGGATGATTTCTAGGCTGCTTCTTGGAAGGTGACTTGATATCTTTGCAACTTGATTTTATTCTTCCTAGGATAGCATTCTAGGTTTATTCTTTATTGCCAAATCCATGGACATATCTTTGTAGCTTGCTAGCTTACAAGCTAAACTACAAGGTTAGCTCCTTAGCACACTATTTGCTAGCTAGCTTGGTCATCCTATGGTTAGCTCACTATTTGATGAAGTAACCATGGTTACTTCCTCACCATGGTTTAGTTAGTGCGTTACATTTAATTAACCGTTTACGCATTCGCTCGGTTACTTAAACGTTCTCCGTAATACTTACTCGTAAGTGGTTCGCAATGAAATTCCTTTCGTATTTATTCCTTATATTTTTATTTATCCTACTTGAATATAAATCCGTAGGGTTTTAGTCTCGTAATTATATTGTGATTCCCTTAATCCTCGATAAGTCGTAATTACGATCGTTTTTCAAAGTTTGTTTTCTTCGAAAACCAATAGCGTTTACATACACTCATATGGTACGTATAGTCGTAATATCAATTTCGAAACTCATTTTCTCATGCACTATATAGTGTGGGCTCAAAAGTTTTTCCCATCTGTCAGGGTTACTATTCATTAAACATTTTACAAGGTCTCAAAAATTCGAGTTATTACAAAGAACTAGAAATAATTCTATATTACTTGTGAACGCGTATACTTGCGTGTAAATTTAGCGCGTGTTTTCGTCCTAACATGTTTTTGGCGCCGCTGCCGGGCACTCGGTGTTAATTTTTAGTTTATGTGCTTGTCATTAGTGGTCGTTAAAGTTCACTGACTCGGATATTTTACTTACTTGTTTGCTTGTTGCTATTTCAGGTACTCTAGAGAGCGTGTATGCTAACGCGTTCTCGATCTCGCAAGAGAACACTAGATAAAGCGGAGGAAGTAGTTGAAGAAGTTTTTGTTGAGGAGAAAGTTGAAGAAAAAGTTATTATCATAATGGGAGAATCAGCAGCGAATCCGAAGGCTTTGATGGATTATTTTCAGCCAAAGATCAATGACATTCAGTCTAGCATTGTCAGACCAACCATCACGACGAACACCTTTGAAATCATCTCGAGCACGATTCAGATGATACATAATTCAGTTCAGTTTGGGGTTCTCCTATAGAAGATCCCCAACATGCAAATCAGAGATTTCATCGAGATCTGCGATACTTTCAAGTTCAATGGAGTTTCTGAAAATGCTATTAAGTTGACGCTTTTCATGTTCTCTCTGAGGGATAAAGCTAAGAGCTGGTTACATTCTCTACCATCAGGTTCTATCACCAAATGAGAAGATCTTGCTCAAAAGTTTCTAACTAAATTCTTCCATATGGCAAAGACAACTGCAATCAGGAATGCTCTTACTCAATTTGCACAGCAATCTGGAAAATCGTTGTGTGAGGCTTGGGATCACTACAAGGAGATGCTTAGGAAGTGTCCTCATTATGGGATGCCTGAATGGATGATTATCAACTGCTTTTATAATGGCTTGGGAGCACAATCTAGACCCATGCTTGATACAACATCAGATGGACCTTATGGGCTAAGAGCTACGATGAAGCTTATGAGTTGATTGAACTGATGGCTGCTAATGAATACCAGAACCCTTCTCAGAGACTACCTCAAGGCAAGGTAGCAGAAATTCTGGAGGTGGATGTAGTTACTGCTATAGTTGCTTAGCTTAAGGCTTTAACGATGAAGGTGGATTCTTTGGCTAATTATGAAGTTAATCAGATCACTAGTGTTTGTGAGCTTTGTGCTGGTACGCATGAGACAGAGCAGTGTGCTATTTCTAGTGAATCAGCTTAGTTCGTGAGAAACTTTCAGAGGTCACATCAACCAGTTCCAGCCACCTATCATCCCAATAACCGCAATCATCCTAACTTCAGCTGGAGCAACACTCAGAATGCGGTGCAACAGCCTTATCAACAGTATGCAGCAAAACAATTTAACCCTCCCAGTTTTCAAAAACCGTAATATACACCAAGACAACAACTCCATCTGCAACAATCTAATGAAAAATATGAGTTGGAGGAGTTGAGGTTAATGTGTAAGAGCCAAGCGGTTTCTATCAAGACCTTAGAGAATTAAATTGAGCAGATTGCTAATGCCTTGCTGAATTGACAACCTGGAACACTCCCTAGTGACACTAAAGTTCCAGGCAAGAAGGAAGCAAAAAAGCAGGTTAAGGCAATTATATTGAGGTCTGGGAAGGTTGCGAACCCCGAGAAATCTCAAATTCCAGAAGATGAAGTTGTGGCTGAAGAAGATGTGCAGAAGGAAGCAAAGTGGAAACAAGGAATAAAACTATGGAACAGACTCCTTCTGAGGGTAATACAGGGGAGAAACAAGTCTATCCTCCACCTCCTTTACCTAAGAGGCTGCAGAAGCAAAAGTTGGATAAGCAGTTCACTAAGTTTCTGGAGGTATTCAAGAAACTTCATATAAATATACCTTTCGCAGAAGATCTCCATACTAGAATGACCAATGCCTCCTCTGGTTTGAGATTTGATAAGTTTCAGTTTTTCATTGTATATCACCCAAGAAGGCTTCTTGATGGACTTATCAATATCTTCCTATTCTGAGATAGAATCTCTTAACCCAGCTAACACAAATTCAACATGCTTGAACCCTTTAGAATAATTGAATACATGGATGTCTTTCCATCTTCTATTCTTCTTGCCGAGAGGAGCATAGTTTGAAGACAAATCATTAGTCTTCCCTTTTGCTTTATGCCATAACTCCCTCTTTGATTTTAAAACTCTTTGTAAATATTCTTTGCATGCTTGATCAACTTTCCTTCTATCAATCTTTTCTTTTTCATCAGCCTCTGAAATATGAGGAGTGATTACCAGAGAAGGAGCTGACTCATTTAATGCTTTTTCATCAGAGTTAAAACCAGTTATCAGGTTCACAACATCAGGATCTGCTTTTACCTCAGGATTTGTGTCTGAATCAGGAGTTACATTCTGATTTGCTGTATCAGCTTGATCAATGTCAGTGGCTGATCTTTTCTTCCTTGGTATAATCAACTCTTCTGGATTCTGAACTTCTTTATCTTCTTCATTTCCTTGTACATGAACATAACCTTCTATGGATAGAAAATTCAGAAAAGTAGAGTTGAATGCAGTCACTTGACTTGATCTAGAAGTTCTTCCACTCTTCCTCTTCCTCTTGCTCTTGCAGATCTACCACCTCTTTTTCCTCTTCCTTTAGAAGTGTTAGCTTCATCTTTAATTTAAGCCAAAAGCTCCTTTTGTTGCATAACTGCTTCTTCAGGTGTTAGATCAGGAAATTCTTCAGTTATATACCCAAGAGCACTCCTAGTATTCTTTTGCTCAAACTTCTTATCTTTGTAGTACAAGACAATCTCTTCACCTGTTTCCTTATTTCTGTAAGGAAAGAACATCCCTTTAGCTTCTGCTAAATTTGAGATTGTAATATCATCATCCTCAGGAGCACCAACAGTAGTCTTGTGCTTGGCTTTATAGGCACCAGTAGACTTTCTTTATCCTGAAGGATCATTCTTCTTGGAATGTTGAAGTTGTTGAGCAGTAGAAGCAATTTGAACATTTGTAACTGGATTATTCTTATCACCATCAACATCAATATCTTTATCCTTTGTCTGAATAGAATCTGGTGTACATTTTGTAGCAACTATCTTCTCCCCCTTTTTGGCATCAATATTTAAAAGAAGAGAAAATAGAGCATCCAGTTTGTCACCTATAGAAGAAACCTTGTCTTCTAAAGAGGAAAGTCTAGAGGTCATGCTGTCTTGAGACGTAATAACATCTTTGATGTTATTTTTCACACTTTTGATTTCAGCGGAATTAGGTGTGTGAAGCAAAAATCCATCAATTTTCTCTTTGACACCAACATGAGACTTCTTCATTTCATCAAGTTCAGAGTGAATTCCTTTAACAGAAATGGTTGAGGCCTTAAGATGCAACTTCAGATCAGGAGTTTGAATTTCATCATAGGCACGATGAATGTGTTGCAGGCCAACAACAAATGAGATAGAATTATTTGCAAGTCTCCATTTATAATCCCATTCCGTCTGTCTAAAATACTCAGCATCAGGATTGTAATAAGAAGGATTTTCAGTGAAGTGCGAAGATGAACCAACATTGGACTTCTTAGATGCATCAATTACAGACTTAAGTTGAGCTGAATCAGAATCATCGTCATCACTATCATTGTCAGAGTCAGACAAGCCATCAGAAGAATGTGCAGAATCTGGCATAATTGTCTTGCCTTTATCCAGATTCTTTACAAGAGATGCCTGTGGCTGATGTGATCCTGAAATAGAAACATATTAACACATAAATCTCTCTTTTCTTTTCAAGTGATCTCATCACTTCTCACAAAATATATTACTTTTATGAGTAACATTATTCTCACAGAAGAAACTTTATAAGTAAAGAAAAACTTATAAGATTCTTATCTCAAAACTACCTCTCCTTTTGCCAGTACAGGAGACTGCCACTCATTTTTTTTTAAATCTGATTTTTTTCACACAGTCTCTCAGAAAGGCTAAATCACACATATCACAAAGAAATAAGAGATGGCTGAGAAGAGTTATATGCTTTTCATATAAATAGAGGTAACCTCAAAGAAGAGACTATTTATATCATACAAACATGAGAATATATGAGAAGTTAGCAATACCTGAAGGTGATTCCTCAAGTGGAAGTGATGAAAGTGGAGGAACAAACAACATATCAGGATGTTTTTTAAACTAGCAACTAGTACTGGATCATCAATTGTAGCTAGTGCAGTTGAAGGATGATTCTCAGTAGGAGCTGTTGTATCATCAAGATTTGATCTGTCAGGAGAAGTTGAAAGACCAGCATCAGTACTTTGAACTAATGGTTCTTGTGGAGTCTGAGACATTTGAGCTGCTTCAACAATGCTTGGTGAAGGTTCTTATGTGCTCTTCTCAAAAATAGGATCATTAATGATTGCATCCACCTGTGACAGTATCTCCTGATGAGTTTGTTTTTCTTGAAGTAGTTGAATAGAGTCAGCAAGAAGATCACTCTGAGCAATATTAACAATGATATGTGCAGCCTCAGTGTCTGCATCTTCCCTTTGAGAAGATGGTTCTTGTATGTCCGGATGTGTTACAGTTGCTAAATCTCTTTGAGACCTAGGTTCTTGTGTACTAACATCCTTGTCAAGAGGCTGAGTCTTCTTCTTCTTTCTGATGTATCCAACTACTTCTTCACTTCTTCATTTCAACTGGCTCTTTGCAGTTTTCTTGTGTTCAGCAGTTGCTTCAATTACTGGAAGCTTGTCAAGCAGAGCACTAACATCAGTATTTGGCTCCTTGATTCCAGTAGTGTCAATCAAGTCATCAGGATTTTGATCAATGGACTTCTTGATTTTTGACAGGGACCCTATTGGCATATGATCATCTGATTCAGAATCTTCTTAAATGATCAGTCTTCTTTTCCTGATTGGAAAGCAGTCTTCTTTCTTCCCAGTCTCCCTCAGTGAGACTTGTTTAGCTTTCTGTCCAGATGTGACAGATTTCTTAAACAACCTTTTCTTTGTTACAATTGATGTCTTTTAAGAGACAACGGAGGAGGCTAATTTAGAGGCTTGTTGTGTTTGCTGTCTGGAAGAAGAAATGCTTGGGTTAGAAACACGATGGGTGATTTCTTGAATCTTAGCATCAGGAACTGTGACAGAGGTGCCAGTATCAGGATTTGCAGGCACTTGTGTAGGAGTAAGTCTATTTCTTAACAGAAATTGCCTGACCTCTCTGGGAAGAAAGGGCGGTCCTGAAAATTTGTTCTTTTCATCCCTTTTAATATGATCAGTGATTGTTTTTTCAGAAATTTGAAAAACATGGAGTAATTCATCATCATCAAACATAGCATTGGGGCATAGAAAATTGAAAATAAGTTGTAAAAACCTAGTATACCCTATTACTCCTGAAGCATCTGCTCTCCTAGCAATGATGAACTGTAATATAGTATTACCATAATCAAAATTACCATAGTTAAGAAGAGAGTACCCAATTCTCAGGGAAGTGGATGGAAGATCATCAAAATTTGTTTTCTTATTCAAGAAACATCTACTGATGCAGTCAAAGAAAAAGTTCCACTCTCTTTTCAGTTTGGTCCTGGCCAGTTTTCCAATGGTTGTGATTTCTCCTTGAAGCAGAATATCAACATCAACTTCATATCTTTGGTCCTTATACTCAAAGGAAAAGCCAGTATGTGTTGGATTTACCATAGCTGTGTTCCAGACCTGCATGACAACCCTGTATGACACCTTAACAGGATTTGTGAGAGCATACCCAGTTGGACATAATAGAAGAAAATCCTGAATATCATGAAAAGATGATGGTAGCTGCTGATGTGTAAGCAAAGCTAAGTAATAGTTAGTGCCAAATGTGTTTCCATGAATGATTGTGGTTTGACTGAAGAGTAGTGAAACTTCAGACGTTGTCATGATGTGAATAGCTTGTGAGAGAGAGTAAGCGTGAGATTTGCACAGTGAAACTATGTGTATGATAAATTGTGTCACATAATTTCTTCTAGTTTTATAGCTTCACTATTCAGAAATATGTGTAACACACTCGTAAGAAGAAGGTAACCTAGCGACTTTTACTTCGAACAAGAAACAATTACTGAGTAATTGATTTTGATGGTGGAGTAAATTGCGGAAGTAAATACAAAACACATACAGTTATATCAACACAAAGCCGTAGAAGTTTGTTTATATGATAATCCACCATTAATCATTAATTATGTGAGATACTTAATTGCAACAGTAAAACTTACTCAGAGATTTATTAATACTACTGATCTGAATTAGAACATGCTGACCTGTCATCAGGATTTGAGACCTTTCTTCTGTCAGGTTTTGACTAACTCGGGTTATGTCAATTCAAATTCAACATTTGTTTGTCAAAGCATCACAAATTATTAGCAACCACAATTTTAATCAAAACAATCATCAAAAAGTACAATTCAAGTAGATGAAGTAAAGATTAACAGGCTTCAAAAAGAACATCCACATGCATATAATTCGAGATAAGCATAGACTAAATCTTGCAAAAGAAAATTTCATTAATATATTAAAAGAGTACATTTCATGAAATTTGTAGATTACTTGCAAAAGATTACAAGATAATCCTAGTCTAAGATGATGAACATCAACAGCCTTGGTCTAAAAAGAAAGGCTATCGATTAGTTCCTCTTGCTGTTGACAACTAGCACTGCAAGACGGATGATCCGTTCTTGCTGAAGAAGAGCCTCTCTCCGTTCTTCTTCAAGGAGATCAAGATGGAGTTGATAGTCCATCTCAAAGAACAAGAGATTTGTCCGAACCTCTTGTGGAACCAAGTTCCATATCTCATCAGGAATGGCAGTGACGTGCCATTCCTGCTCCCAATCACCACAACTGAACTCGACGTTGAAGTTGTCATAGTTCATAAACATGTTTACAAGAACCATTTTTATGAAGGAAGAAAGTAGTGAGAAATAAGGAAGAGAATCGTTTTGTGTGAGAATAGGAGATGATATGACTGATATGAAATGATGGTTAAATAGCCAAGGGAGTATCAAGGGACTAGATGACTGATTAATTATTAAGTATAGAGTTACCTTAATGATTTAACCAATAGATTTCTTTTTAAGGCGCGTCTCCCTAGACTGATGCGTAATGATGACAGTGATATATTTATTCAGACATGCACAATTAGCAAATAAAATTCACTTAAGTTTTCATGCATATAAAATAGAATACATTAATTATTTCTGGCGTAATATCTAAAAATCACAGCATTTAGGACATATCAGGATTTGATCAATATTCATTAGGATTTGATCAAATAAAAAAAATTTACTTGTCCCAATTAACCATACCAAGTTCATTCACAAGTTTTGTAAAAGTTGCTTCAGGTAATGGCTTTGTGAAGATATTAGCCAACTGTTGATCAGTAGGAACAAAATAAAGCTCTATGGTTCCTTCCATAACATGCTCTGTTATGAAGTGATATCTGATACTGATGTGCTTTGTAAGAGAGTTTGTACCGGATTTCCTGTCATAGCAATAGCACTTTGATTATCACAATAAATAGGAATTTTTGAGAATGATAATCCATAGTCCATGAGTTGATTTCTCATCCCTAACAACTGAGCACAGCAACTCCCAGCTGTAATATATTCAGCCTCAGCAGTTGAAGTAGAAATAGATTTCTGCTTCTTGCTGAACCATGAGACTAATCTGCCTCCCAAGAACTGACAGCTCCCTGATGTACTCTTCCTGTCTATTTTGCATCCAACAAAATTAGCATCTGAATATCCACATAATGCAAAGTCAGCTTCCCTTGCATACCAAAGTCCAAATGAAACAGTACCTTTGAGGTATCTGAAAATTCTCTTTATTACAATAAGATACGGCTCCCTTGGATTTGCCTGAAATCTTGCACACAAATAAGTGGCAAACATAATATCTGGCCTGTTAGCAGTTAGGTATAATAGAGAACCAATCATAGCTCTGTAGGTTGTTACATCAACTGTTGTACCTTCATTTGGATCAAGTTTTGAAGCAGTTGCCATAGGAGTACTTGCAGTTGCACTTTCTTGCATATTAAACCTCTTCAGTAAATTTCTTGTGTACTTGGACTGATTGATATAGATGCCACTATCGGTCTGTTTAATCTGCAAGCCTAGGAAGTAGCTCATCTCTCCCATCATACTCATTTGATATCTTGATTGCATCAACTTTGAAAACTTATCACATAGTATTTGATTAGTTGATCCAAAAATGATATCATCCATATAAATTTGTACTAAAAGCAAATATTTACCTTTATTTAGATAAAATAGGGTCTTATCTATTGTACCTCTTTTGAATCCACTTTCAAGTATAAACTGAGCAAGGGTTTCATACCATGCTCTAGGTCCTTGCTTCAGTCCATAGAGTGTTTTATCAAGTCCGTAAACATAGTCAGGATGGTTGAGATCCATAAATCCTGGTGGTTGTTCAACATAGACTTCTTCTTAAAGTTCTCCATTGAGAAATGCACTCTTGACATCCATTAGGAAGACCTTGAACTTCTTGTGAGCAGGATATGCCAAGAAGATTCTGATTGCTTCCAACCTAGCAACATGAGCAAATATCTCATCATAGTCAATGCCTTCCTGTTGAGAGTATCCTTTAGCTACCAATCTTGCCTTATTTCTGATGATTGTTCCATCAGAATCAGTCTTATTTCTAAAGACCCACTTTGTGCCCACAATTGACATGTTCTTAGGTCTAGGCACCAGCTTCCGCACTTCATTTCTTTCAAATTCATTCAATTCTTCTTGCATTGCCATGACCCAATCTGCATCCTTGAGTGCATCTTCTACTTTCTTTGGCTCTTCTTTTGAGAGTAGATTGTGATATAAACATTCATTTTGAGTTGCACTTCTTGTCTTTACACCATCATCAGGATTTCCAATGATCAGATCAGGAGTATGATCTTTAGTCCATTTTCTGGCACTGGGAAGTGTCCTTTTGGAGCTTGATGCTCCCCCTGAATTGTATGCCTCTTCAAATGCATTTGAGGCTCCCCCTGAATCTGTTGTGTGATCTCCTGATGAGATATTGGGACTTGACTCATGTTCATCTGATGTTGAATTAGCATTGGATTCTGGAGATTAGATTGAGAAGAATCTTGAGATGATTCTTCAGTGTTAGTACCATCAGCTGACCCTTGCTGTTGCTCCCCCTCAACATGTGCAGGTTCATTAGTACAGTGATTGTCTACAGAATCTGAAGGAGTATATTTGGATCATCAGGATTTGACAGTTCATTAGAGTTTGATCCAGACTCTATCAATGCATTTTCATTTGTAAAGATTAGGCTTTCATGAGTGTCTTCTTCAAAACTAGGAATCTTCTTATCATCGAAAGATACATTTATGGAGACTACTATAGTATATTTCCTCGGATTGAACACTCTGTATGCTTTTGATGGTGAGTATCCAACAAAGATTCCTTCATCAGCCTTTGATTCAAACTTTCAAAGCTGATATGTATGAGTTCTCAAAACAAAACACTTACATCCAAATACATAAAGATGTTTGAGACCAGGCTTCTTTTCTTTTAGCATTTGATAAGGAGTAACACCATGTCTATTTATCAGAGTGATATTCTGAGTACAACATACTGTGTTTACTGCTTCAGCCCAAAAGTAAGTGGGTAGTTTTGCTTCTTCTAGCAGAGTTCTGCCAGCTTCAATCAGGGTTCTGTTCTTCCTCTCAACAACACCATTTTGCTGAGGTGTACCAAGAGCTGAGAATTGTTGCTCTATGCCTTTGTACTTGCAGAATTCCTCCATCTTTGAGTTCTTGAATTCAGTGCCTTTATCACTTCTCAGGATTTTCACTTTGTGAGTAGATCCATTTTCAGTTTTCCTTATGTGGTCCAGAAGAATTTCTGGAGTTTCATCCTTTCTGTGTAGAAAATAGACCCATGTATATTTAGTGAAATTATCAAAAATTACAAGTGTGTACCTTTTCTTGTTGATGGACATAATGTTCACTGGTCCAAAAAGGTCCAGGTGCAGCATGTGATATGGCTCAGAGATAGAGAATTCTATTTTGCTTTTGAAATATACTCTTCTTTGTTTAGACTTTTGGCAAGCATCATAAAGACCATCACTTGAGTATATCATGTTTGGCAATTCTCTTACAAGCTCCTTCTTGGCAAGTTCATTGATTGAATTGAAGTTAAGATGTGAGAGCTTCTTATGCGAGTTCCAGCTCACATCTACTGATGCCTTGGAGATAAGGCAAGTAGCTTTCTTTTCAAGACTTTCATGTAACCTTGCTTCATATATGTTACCATGTCTGTATCCCATCAAGACAATTTTCTTTGACTTGTTATGAACAACTTCACAGTGTGAGTCATAGAATACCACATGATAACCTCTGTCAGTGATTTGATTGATGCTCAGAAGATTATGCTTCAGTCCATCCACCAGAGCTACATTTTCTATTGCCACTTTTCCAATAATCAAGTTGCCATATCCCAGAGTATGTCCTACATTTCCATCTCCATAAGATACATCTGGGACAACCTTCTTCTCAAATTCTGACATCAGGGATTTGTTTCCAGTCATGTGTCCTGAACATCCACTATCCAGGACAAGTGTCTTTTTTTTGTTACCCTGCAATCAGAAGAGTAATTAATTAGAAGGATTTTTTAGGACCCACACTTGTTGGGCCCTCTTTTTGGACAACTTAAGCCTTTGTGTGTCATGAGTACTTTTGACAGTTTTTCCTTTGTCAAGATTTGTCTTGTCAGAAGCAATTTTAGCAAAACCAACAAAATTAAGCACACAAGCAACTTTATTAAACTTAGGCAAAGGTTCATAGTAATTGTGATACAACTTGTGATAAGAACTACAAGTATAAATTGAATGCCAACTACTACCACAATGATAACAAGGATTTTATGGTTTGTAAAATACTGATCTACCCCTAACATCAGACTCAGGAATAGCAGTTTTCTTTTTCTTATTCCTCCTGCAATCAATAGCAAGATGATTAGTATTTCCACAGTTAAAACAAGTTTTCCTAGGAGCATTGGGAACAACCTTGTAATTTGAATCCATAGAAATACCTTGCTTACCATTCCTGTTTCTTTTAGGACTTTTTTCTTGAGGTTTATCAGTAGCCTCAGATATTTTCTTTTTCAATTATCTTGCTGAAAAAAATCCTATATTCTTTTCTTTCTTAACAATCACAATGGTTTCTTTGATTTCCTTTCTTAGAGTTTTATCACTTACCAGTTTTTCTTGTGATACTGATGTTGAACCCTTTTCAAAAGTGGATTTGGGTTCATCAGCTTTTGCAGAGATAAACTTAACAGGAGTTTTAAGAGTAATTTTATTTTCAGTGTCAACATCCTTAACTCCATCTTTATAGCCTAAGCATTCTTTCCAGTTTTTCTTTGAGATTATCTCATGAACCTTTTTTCCTGAAACAGTCCAGGCTTTAAGGGTTTTCTCTCATTTTCTAGATCTTTTTCTAACATACTGTATTTAGCCTCAAGAATCTTAACTGAATGTTTAGCTCTCTCACATTCTTTCTTCAAATCTATCTGATTTATTAAGTCAGACTCTAACTGTTCATTCCTAGACTTTAGGATCTCAATTTCAGTTATAAGTCTATCATTTTCTAGAGTCTTATTCTTGAAACTACCATGCAAAGATTTAAGAATAGATTTCAATTCAGATATGTTTTCAGTATCAAAAGAGAAGAAAGGAGTTTGTACCTTAGGCTCAGAAGCAGCAGGATCATCAAGACTGGCCATCAGTGCATAACATGTGTTATCATCTTCAGAATCAGAGGAGTCCACCCAACTCTTGCTTGATGTGATCAGGGCTTTGCTCTTCCCTCTGTCATGCTTTGTTTTCTTGCACTCTGTGGCAAAGTGACCAGGTTCATCACAATTGTAGCATTTGATATTTGTCCTGTCTACCTTCCCAGCTCTAGAGTCCTTTCCATCTTTTCTCCCAGTTGACTTCCTTTCACCTCCAGTAAACTTCTTCCTGAAGCTTCTGTTGTTCTTGGACTTCCTGAACTGCATCCTCCTGAAGCCCTTAACCAGCAATGCGGCCATTTGCATGACATCAGAATCTTTTATGTTCTCATCAGTTTAAAAATCAGTATCATCATAAGGATTTGATGATGAATCATCAGTATCTGATTCTGGAAAATTTTTCTTCTTTTTTTGCAGCTCCAGCAGACTTTTTCTCTTGAAGCTTTATCATTCACTTTCAAAGCAATAGATTTTCCTTTGTTGCTTTTCCTCTCTCTCCTTTACCGAACTTCCAAATCATGAGTTTTCAGCATGCCATAGACTTCATCCAGGATAATTACTTCCAGATCATACTAATGTCGTATGATTGAACTCTGAGTCTCCCATTCTTCACTCAAGGCTCTCAGAAACTTGGTGTTTGAATCCTCTCGATCATACACCTTTCCCACCAAAGACAGATTGTTGAGCAGGGTCAGAAATCAGTCATAGATGTCAGTGAGACTTTCATCAGGCTTGGCCTCAAAATTTTCATATTCTTGAATCAGAACAACCCTTATGTTCTTCTTGATAGCCATGGTTCCTTGACATTGAGTTTCAAGAGCATCCCAGATTTCTTTGGCAGTCTTGTAGGCTATAACCTTGTTTGACATCACAGAATCAAAACTGTTATGCAAAATGTTTCTTACCTTTGCATCCTTCAGCACAACTACTTTCTCTTCTGGTGTCCATTCTGTCTTCTCCTTCAGTTGATAGTGTTCTGCAACAGTAAGAGTTGCAGGCACCAGTTTTGTTGGCATGAAGGGTCCATCATTGATTACGTCTAGATAATCTGGTTCTGTAGCTTCCAGGTATATGAGCATCTTCACCTTCCATGTTGGATATTCAGTCTTTTTTAGAATGGGAATTTTAATGCTTTGATACTTGTTCAGAGACATATTTAGATCGTTTCTGATTGTAAATTTATCAGTGAGCTCTGATACCAATTTTTGCCCAGTAAAGATACAATTGTTTAAGGGGGTTGGATACAATTGTATAAATGTTTCGAACAAGTAATAAAATATAACAACTTTTTATATTTCTGATAAAAACTGTTATAAAATCCTCTCAAGAAATACTGATGTTCTCGAAAGCTGCTAGGTCGAATGATCCTTGAGTATGATACACTAAGTGATGACCTAAACTGTGTTTATATACTACACAACTACAACAGATTAATCTAAGATATTCATTATCAAAAACTAACTGAAACTGATACATATCTTAAACTAAGCAGATAAAGTCCTATAACTTAGACGTAACAGATATCCACTCCACATTATAAGGAACAGAACAAATCCTTTAATGTTGACTGTCTTCAAATATTGATGTCATACATATGCTGATGGCATACAAAATCCTGACGGCACATCAGATCCTGATGACACCCGAACAGCCAGATCCTGAGCTTCTTCTGATCATTGAGAATTCAATATGTAACAAAGGTGATGAACAATTACAATATTTGAATGCTTTTCCTTGGAAGAGAAGACTAGATATGCCTTTTGAATCTCTTGGAATTTCAGAACTCAAAAATGCTGAGGGGTGTTTCAAGCCTCTGATTGAGGAAGCTCCTACACTCGAGCTCAAACCGTTGCCTGAATATTTGAGGTATGCATTTTAGGTGATGCATCTACTTTGCCTGTTATTATTGCATCTGACCTTTCAGGTAGTGATGAGGAAAAGCTCTTGAAAATTCTGAGAGAATTTAAATCGGCAATTAGATGGACTATAACAGATATCAAGGGAATCAACCATTCTTATTGCATGTATAAAATTCTACTAGAGATAGGAAATGAGCCGACTGTTGAGCAACAGAGAAGGCTAAATCTGATAATGAAAGAGGTTGTGAAGAAGGAAATTCTCAAGTGGCTAGATGCAGGGATCATCTATCCTATTTCTGATAGTTCTTGGGTGAGTCCAGTTTAATGTGTGTCAAAGAAATGCATCACAGTGGTTGCTAATGAGAAGAATGAGCTTATTCCTACTCGAACAGTCACAGTGTGGAGAGTTTGCATAGATTATAGGAAGCTGAACAAGGCCACAAGGAAGGATCACTTCCCTCTTCCTTTTATTGATCATATGCTTGACAGGTTGGTTGTGCATGAATATTATTATCTTCTGGATGGCTATTCGGGTTATAATCAGATTTGCATTGCTCCAGAAGATCAGGAAAAGACTACCTTCACATGTCCGTTTGGTACTTTTGCCTTCAGAAGAGTTTCTTTTGGGTTGTGTGGTGCACCTGCCATATTTTAGAGATGCATGATGGCTATTTTCTCTAACATGATTGGTCAGAATATGGAGATGTTCATGGACGATTTTTCTGTGGTCGGGGATTCTTTCGACGAGTTTTTGCTAAATCTTGGCGCATTTCTTAAAAGGTGTGTTAAGACCAATCTGGTTCTCAACTGAGAGAAATGTCACTTTATGGTGTAGCAGGGAATCATTCTTGGGCACAAGGTCTCTAGTAAAGGTCTTGAGGTGGACAAAGCCAAGGTGGGGGTCATTGAAAACCTTCATCCACCAATTTCTATTAAGGGGATTCATAATTTTTTTGGTCATGCGGGTTTCTATCGGCGGTTCATCAAGGACTTCTCTAAAATCTCTAAACCCTTGTGCAATCTGCTAGAGAAAGATGTCCCTTAGAAGTTTGATGATGAGTGTTAAGCTGCTTTTGAGAGCTTAAAGAAGAGTTTGATTACGACACCTATTATAACTGCACCTGATTGGGATGAGCCTTTTGAAATGATGTGCGATGCAAGTGACTATGCAGTTGGAACAGTTCTTGGGAAAAGGAAGAACAATATATTTCATGTGGTCTACTATGCTAGTAAGACCCTCAATGACGCTCAACTAAAATATACTACTACTGAGAAGGAACTCTTAGCCATTGTCTACGGTTTTGAGAAGTTTCGTTCTTATTTGCTGGGGCCGAAGGTAACAGTTTTCACTGATCAAGCTGCTATTCGCTATCTCGTCTCAAAGAGGATTCAAAGCCTAGACTGATTCAATGGGTTCTTTTACTTCAGGAGTTTGAGTTGAAGATCAAGGATATAAAATGTACTGAGAATCAAGTTGCTGATCATCTCTCTCGTTTAAAAGATCCAAGTGCCACTTCACAGGATAAGACATTGATAAATGAGTCTTTTCCCGATGAGCAATTCTTTGGGATGCAAAAAGAGGAACCGTGGTTCGTAGACATTGTCAACTACCTTGGGAGCAACATTATGCCTCCATACTTGTCTTCTGCTTAAAGGAAGAAGTTTCTTCATAAGGTGAAGTGGTACATGTGGGATGAGCCATTTTTGTTTCGGCAAGGAGCTGACCAAATCATCAGGAGATGTATTTCGTACAGCGAAACAGAGGGGATCTTGCGAGACTGCCATTCGACTATTTATGGAGAAAATACAATAACTCGTATCCTTTAAGTTGGATTCTTCTGGCCTACATTGTTTAAGGATGCGCATCAGTTTGTTTTAAAGTGTGATGGATGCCAACGTGTTGGTAATATGTCCAAGAGGGATGAGATGCCTCTTAATGTGCTTCTCGAAGTTGAGGTCTTCGATGTTTGGGGAATTGACTTAATGGGGCCATTTGTCTCATCTTGCAATAATCAGTATATCTTGTTGGTGGTCGATTATATGTCGAAATGGGTGGAAGTTAAAGCTTTGCCTATAAACGATGCGAAGGTAGTGCTCAATTTTCTTTACAAGTAGATATTCACAAGATTTGGGACTCCAAGAGTCATAATCAGTGACGAGGGATCGCATTTCTGCAATCGCAAGTTCGCTGCTATGATGCAAAGATATAATGAGAATCATCGCATTGCTATAGCCTACCATCCTCACACTAATGGTCAAGATGAGGTATCCAACAGAGAGATCAAGCGTATTCTAGAGAAAGTTGTATGTCCATCAAGGAAGGATTGGTCTTTGAAGCTAGATGAAGCTGTTTGGGCGTATCGAACAACATTCAAGACTTCGCTAGGCA
Organism: Apium graveolens; assembly: GCF_009905375.1. Taxonomy (NCBI): domain Eukaryota; kingdom Viridiplantae; phylum Streptophyta; class Magnoliopsida; order Apiales; family Apiaceae; genus Apium; species Apium graveolens. Next base: position 216,910,795 of record NC_133654.1, read on the forward strand.
TGTCACCATTTTAATTGGTTTATGGTAAAGGATATCATTTGCCTATGGAGCTAGAGCATAAAACATATTGGGCTTTGAAGAAATTAAACCTTGATATGGATGCAGCTGGTAAGAAAATGATGCTTCAATTGAATGAACTGACGAGTTTCGACTTCAAGCTTATGAGAACAATAAAATATACAGGGAGAAAGTCAAGAGGTGGCATGATAGGGGTCTAATGCTCAAATCATTTGTGCCAGGACAACAAGTTCTTTTGTTCAACTCTTGTCTCCATCTTTTTCCGGGAAAGTTGAAGTCAAGATGGTCAGGGTTGTTTGTTGTCAAAACTGTGTTTCCACATGGAGCGGTGGAGATTTTTGAAAATGATCCAGGCCAAGCATTCAAGGTGAATGGACAGCGTCTGAAGCACTACTATGGAAATACGGAAAACCGTGAGGTGGTTAGTGCCATTTTATTGTCCACTTGATCTCGGGATTCTACGTCGAGCTAGCGACGTAAACCAAGCGCTTCTTGGGAGGCAACTCTAGCTTGTTATATATTAGTAGAAGATAAAGGAAGAAAAAGCAGAAGAAAAGAAAAAAAAATTTAAAAAATCAGAAAACAGGGTTTTTTCCAGAAGCATGACGCACCCGCGCTGCCTGGCGGGGTGACCGCGCTGAAAGTACAGAAGCACGGCGCGCCCGCGCGGGGAAAGGGGGCGGCCACGCTGGAATTCCGGAAATGTGGCGCGCCCGCGCTACCTGGCGGGGCGGCCGCGCTGCACCCCTGTAGAAGAAAAAAAATAGAAAAAAAATAAAAATCAAAATAACACCAAACACTCCAGCCGATTTTCCCTCCTCCACTTCCCTTAATTCCTTCTCCATATCAATTCTTACACCCCATTACCCCCACTAATTCCATAATCTTTTCCCATTTCTTTTCTAAACCTAATTCTAATCCCTATATATATACACACTTATACACAATTATCTCCATCACTTTTCAATTCTCAAAACTCTAAATCTCTTTCACACATCTCTTTTCTCAACTTATTCAAATCCCATGGCATCCAAGAGAGCCCGTCATCATGATAGCAGCAGTACTAACCCCACCACTACCGATTCTTCGAGTGTTGGTGGTTCGATGCCTCGATTTCTGACTCCGGAGGCCGAAGCGGAGTATACACGGCTGTTGTCGAAGCCGATAGCAAAGGAGATGGGTTTTCTACCCTCGGGCAAGGATGGTAGGCTCCTTGAGATGATTTTGGAGATGGGTTGGGTTTCTTTCTGTGAGTCACTAGCGGCTGTGCCTATGAGTGTGGTTCGCGAGTTCTATGCGAACGTGAAGGAGGAGAAGAACGGGTATTCAGTGGTGAGGGGGTTGACTGTGGATTACACCCCGGAGGCGATTCACAGGGTTATCAACCAACCTATGAAATAGCCTGCTCAGGAGGATTGGAATGCTAAGACGGGGGAGGATTTTGATTTAGATTTTATTGTGGCTATATTGTGTGTCCCAGAAACACATTGGAAGTTCAAGAGGGGATCAAATGAGTATGCTACTTTCCCTGCTTCATGCATGAACAGGTTCGCTCGTGCATGGAATGCTTTTATCGTGCGAACATAATGCCTTCTTCTCATGTGCATGATGTCACTGTGGATCGTGCCAAGTTGTTGTGGGGGATTTTATAAGGAGATTATGTGGATCTCGGTGCTTTGATTCATCAGGGTATTTTGAGGTTTTTGCGTGGCAGCACTACGAGGTCGATTCCTTATGCCTCGATTGTCACCAAGCTTTGAGTGGCGGTGGGAGTTCATTGGCCCACACACGAGCAGCTTCAGCTACCGAGTGTCCCCATCGATAGTTCGACGATTTTGACCATGCAGGAGTGGTATGGAGGGAAGGCTGATGAGAAGGGACTTGGATACACCTATGACCATTTGCCGGGTGGCCAGCCAGCCGATCAGAAATATGCTGGTGGTACGACTCAGGCTAGTAGAGCAGCATGGACACATCAGAGGGGTGAGGCCGGTTCTTTGCAGCAGCAGCAGAAGGAGGCACATGATAGTGCTGGTTTGGGTTCAGCGCAGTATAGGCATTTGACGAGGAGGATGGATGCGATGTATGAGTCGCATAGCAGGTTTGCACATGATCTTACCCTTGCGTTGGGAACATCTTTCAGAGCCACAGGATTTGACATCCAGTGGCCAGTTTTTGGTGAGGAGTCTGTGTACCCACCTCTTGACACTCCACCTGCAGAGGGTGATGACCATCCTGATTCAGAGTAGGTATGCCAGATTCCTTACTATTACCTGAAGGGTTTCGAGTACATAAACACAACGGAAACAGTAATAAAAAATGGAAACAGGATCCATGCGAAAAATATATATTAATTCGTAGATCAAATTGTTTACCTTAATAAGCTTTACAAATTGGTTGAATAATGGAGATCCAAAGATTGTTCAATCATCACGCATCCCGCTCTCGCGATCTACGCTCTATCGGTATCCATACGAATGCTTGAATGCAAGAATTGAATGTGTAATAGCACAAAATCGTTTCTTCTTACTCTCTCCATCTTCTCTCTTGGTGGCTAGAATTTTAGTAAAAGTCTTGCATCTAAAATCAGTTACACAAGAGATATTATATAGAGAATATAATAAGAATTATAATTCTTAACTAACTAGGAGTTATTATTAATTCAAAATTCCTATTTGTATAATAATTAAGTCATACTTAATTATTTAATAAATAAATTTTATAATTAATATTAGTAAATTCGAATATCAATATTTATCTAATTAATTAAGTCATCCTTAATTAATATTATAAATAATTCGAATTACTTTAATATAATTTAAATCCAATTTAAATTAAATAATCCTTCAAGCATTCTTAGTGTGTGACCCTATAGGTTATATTACGTTGGCAATGAATTTTAAATCTAATTTAAAATTCTAAACAATGAGTGACATCTAGTAATACATCATTGCTACCCAAGTAATAATAATTGAATCGGTGATCGATTAAACCTTTCGTGAATAATGTACAATGTAATATAATCCCTTTAACCAAATATTATAGATTAAACTAGAGGCATGTAATGTGTCATCCTCATCATAGTTTAATCCAAGTTTCCTTGATCAATGAGTATACTATCATATCAAATCATCAGTTGAGTGTGGCCACGCATTTCATAGTCTAGCTCACACAAGAGGCCAATAATATCACTCCTAAAATAGGAGGGTTAAATCCCATCTAGATTATTCATATTTCTCATATGATTCATAATATACCCAATCTCCACTTTTATCATGACCCGATCAAGGATAACTTTTAATGGAATCAATGTACATTAATTCTCGTATAAAAATATAATGACTTCAGGTCTAAGGACCATTACATCATTATCACTGTGAGAATTACTTATGACACAACAGACATGTAGAATCTCACATCTGGTCTGTCCATCACCATGTACATTTACATCTGCCTCTATTTTTGATTTTAGTATCACTATACCTATGATCAATGAGATGTGATCATCAGTCAACAAACACACCGATTTTAATGCATTATTATTGTCATTAATAATAATAATCGACTAGGGACCTTTAGGAATATTGATACTATTCTCATAATCTCATTTCTAAGTCACGTACTTAGAGATATAGAATTACATATCATATTCCAATGACATTTATTAATCTTATATTTATATCGCAGTAAATTAAGAATTAATAAATTATCAAGGGAATAATTGATAGAACATAAAAATTAATAATCCAAATGTCTTAAACTAAAACATCATAGTGTTGTCTCTAGGGCACAAATACTAATAATCTCCCACTTGCACAAAAGCCAATCACCCATGTATCTAATACTCATGGAAATAGTATGACCATCGTGCTTCTGCTACAACAAAGCCTTAGTCAGTGGGTCTGCAACACTATCATTACTATGCACTTTACATTTATATCTCCCTGTTCATTAATCTCATTAATAAGGTGATATCGCTTAAGGACATGCCTAAATAATCGCCTTAGCTGTTTCAAAAAAATTAATATATTCGGCTTCCATAGAATCATCAATGTTCTTGCTGTGAACTATTCAAGATAACATCACTTATATTTAGACAAAACATAAAACATACATAAACACGTAATCATCCTTGTCTGTCCAAAAAACAGGTTCAAAAATTAGCATCAATGTAACCCTTTACAACTAGTTCCCTATCTTCTCCATATACCAAAAATAAATTTTTAGTCCTCTTTAAGTACTTAAGAATATTCTTGAAAATTATCCAGTGACCCTTACCTGGATTAGACTGGTATTGCTCGTCATGCTCAAAGCATATGAAACATCAAGATAAATACATATCATTGTACATATTATAGATCCAATTGCTAAAGCATATGGAACTTTCTCAAACGGCCCTTATCATTTAATGATTTAGGGAGAAATTATCTTTTGAGATCATTATCCAATGAGACATCAAAATATATCCTTTCTTTGTCTCTTGCATCATAAAATGATGTAATACTTTATCAATGTATGTACTCCGACTAGGTCGATTAATCTCTTCAATCTATCTCTATAGATCTTAATCCCTAATATATAGGTAGCATCGCCTAAGTCTTTCATCGAGAAACTATTTCTCAACCAAGTCTTAACAGCCTGTAGAGAAGGTATGTCATTCCATATCTGTTATATGTCATCTACATATAATATTAGGAATGTCACATGGATCCCAGTAACCTTTTTATAAACACATGGTTCATCTTCGTTTTGAATAAAGCCAAACACTTTGACCGTTTTATCAAAATGAATATTCATTCTCCTTGAGGCCTGATTTAATCTATAAATAGATAGATGCAACTTACAATATATAATATTGTATATTGTATATTGTAAGTTGCATCTATCTATTTATATATCCTCTCAGCAAATATTGGATCGACAAAACCCTCAAGTTGTATTATATATACATCCTCTCCAAGGCTCCCATATAAGAAAGTATTTTTGACATCCATTTGCCAAATATCATAGTCAAAGTAAGCAACTATTGCTAACAAAATCCTGATGGACTTGACAATAACAACTGGTGAAAAAGTTTAATCATAGTCTATACCATGAATTTGTTTGAAACCTTTTTACTTTAGTCGCACCTTATAGGTCTGTACTTTACCATCCATGTCAGTTTTCTTCTTGAAACCCCACTTGCACCATATAGGTTTTACCCCTTCGAGTGGATCAACTAAAGTCAGTACTTTATTTTGATACATGGATTCCATCTCGGATTTCATGGCCTTTAGCCATCTCTCGGATTTTGAACTGTTCATAGCATCTTGGGAGGTGAGAGGCTTGTCATTATCCGTAAGCATCACATCACCATCTTGAGTCAAAAGAAATTCATAATTTCTCCGGGGCTCATGGTGAATCCTACTAGATCTACGAATCACCTGTGTTTCTTGGACATGATTACTTTCAATATTTTGATGTACATCCTGATCTTATTCCAACTCTGGTTCAATGTTATCATGTGGTTCTCGATCTTCATCGAGATGTATTATCCTCCCACTGATTTTCTTAGAAAGTAGTTCTCCCTTAAGAAATACAGCGGCCCGAGCAACAAACACTTTGTTCTCAGAAGGATTATAAAAATTATACCCTATTATCACTTGGGTATCCCACAAAATAACATCTATCTAATTTTGGTCCAAGCTTGTCAGAGGCTAAACATTTTACAAATGCTTCACGTCCCCAAATTTTCATAAATGACATGCTATGACATTTATCACTCTATATCTCATACGGAGTATTTTGAACCGCTTTAGTCGGAACTTGGTTAAGTGTATATGCAGCCATTTCTAGAGCATAACCCTAGAAACTGAATGGAAGTTCCGCTTGACTCATCATCGATTGCACTCTATGTCCAACAAGGTACAATTTCTCCTCTCATAATCTTTATTCCATTGAGGTGTTCCAGAAGGAGTAAGTTATGATACACTATCACACTCCTCCAAGAAACTCTTGAAATTGAGGTTTAAGTATTCTCCTCCACGATCTGTTCGTAAAATTTTTATACTTTTCCCTTGTTTGCTTTTCTACATCAACCTTATATTCTTTGAACATTTCAAAAGAATCGGATTTATTCTTCATAAGAACCATATATCCATATCTACTGAAATCATCAATAAATGTTATGAAGTAGTATAAGTCGCCCATTGCCATCATACGCATTCGACCACATACATCATTATGTATAAGTCATAATCGTTCGGTGGCCCTTTCACCTGATCAGGTAAAAGAAGCTTTAGTCATTTTGCCAATGAGACAAAGTTCGTATCTTCCATATGATTCAAAATTAAACTTATCCAAGTATCCATCTATATGTAACTCATAAATGCGTTTCTCATTAATATGGCTTAACGACAATGGTAGAGGTAATGTTTGATTTGAGTCATCTTAGAACATATAAATTGTTAACTAATTGTGCAACATTATAAGCCTTATCATTAAAATAGAATAAACAACTATTGTTTATTTAGTTAAAATAAAAACCTTTCTTGTCCTTACAAGAAATTGATTTAATATATCCCCTAAAGGCAGGAACGTAATAACAATTTATCAAGTTCTCAATCTCGCCTATATGGGCAAAATTAGGTATCGAGTTCCTTCAACTAGAGCAACAAGTTTTGCTCCAATTTTAACCCGATACCTGAAGCTTGACCATTTCTAGTCTTCTTCTTTAGATCTTCCAAACAAGCTCGATAATTTAACTTCCAATCATCCGGTTATTTTCACAGAAATGACAATCATCTCCTTTAGCAACACCACTATCAGGCTTCAAAAGCCCTTTGGGATTGGACTTTGGTTTGACACCGAATAAGATCAAATCTTCACCTTTCCTGTCCACTTTCCTTTCCCATTTGCATTCCATGTGTACATCATCAATATGGATGTGATTCATGCCTTTACCGTGTTATTTTCAGCAATTCTAAACATGATTAACAACTCAGTGAGTGTTCTGTCTATCTCATTTCTTTTGTTCTTAACAAACTAAGAATAGAAGTTGTTCAAAGATTGTTTGATCAAATCAAGCTGAGTCTCTAGACTATTCTTGAAACCCAAAATATCAAGGTACATATACCTATCATCTTTAGAACATGTGGTCCAACCGGATATCATTCTCCCATTAATGCAGAAGTATGGTGCCTTATTATTATCAAATCTTTCTGATGAGCCTATCCTTCAAACATCCTTTGAAGGTGCTGAATCATATCATAAGCATCATTATGCTCTTGTTGCTTCTAAAGCTCAACACTCATAATTACAAGCATGAGACATGAAACATCAGTTGCATAATCAATTTGCTTTTGGTAAGTATTTTGTTCAGCACATGTTTCATTCTCAGCTAGAAAAAAAGGGAGGGGTTTGAGTGACATCCTTGAACCTGAGGACAATCCTCAAGTTTCCATGTCAGTATAGGAAATTTTTTCATGTCAGCTTGTCCTTCTCAAAGACTATTACATAGAGAAGTTATTTGTGTTATTTGTCATTTGATATCTACAATATTAAAGTGCATAAAATGACTTAGTCTATAGATGATCATTAAATTATGTTCAAGTGAATATTCATATATATATATATACACAATATATATATATATATATCTCCCACTATTTTTATCAAATCAATAACCCTAACTAATAATTCAGAAAGAATATCTTCTATATCCTTTCTAGTGAGCCGAGATCCATATTTCACCATGCGTTAGGTTAGCTTTGGCTTTTCTCCTTAAACATGATTATTTAGGTAGACAACATTTGTCAATTATATCAACTATATAACTCTTGGATAGCTTGGTGGAACAACATTTGTTCATATTTATCTAATAAATCTCGCCAAACTCTATGCCTCTAAGTTCATAATCCTATTATGGTAACTTAGTTAATTCAAACCCAATAGTCAAAAATATCAATATACTTCAACACATCTCCCATGATAGATGGGAGTACTTCATTTTGGCAAACCCACTCCTTATCGATCTAGGGTTAACACATTAGACTTATTGGAAGACATCCGATCAACTTAATATTAAATTTTGGGTTTTGTTAATTTTAAAACGATCATGATCCCATCATAAAGAGATTCCCAATTTTTCCTTGAATAAAATACTTCAAATCAATATTCGTCAATGGTTTGATTTCCAGGTAGTGAGGGAGTCACAACGGTCTCGCTTAAAACCCACAACCTTACAAGTTCAAAGAACTCGCTTTTGACAAAATCGCCACATGTCAGAAATAAAGAAAATTTATATTTTATTCCGTATTTCATAAAAATGAGAATCTCATAATCGTTTGTTCATTTTAAAATTTTGAGTCGTTACAGATTTTATCTTGTTTAGCAAGCATGGCATGAGTGTCGTATCTAATACATACATCCTTAATCTAATTAATCATGCATCTTTATAAACTACTCTACACATACATTCATCATATGCGCATATATGTGAAGTGCAATAAATAAACGTGGTTGGTTATGGTTTTATCATATGTGATCTTCATCAAGCTAATGATAAAGATCTAGGTAAATCTAAGGTGAAAAATAAATACAAGCTAACTATGACATGTCTTCTTTCTTGTATTGCTTCCTTGGATGGCCTTCATGTGGGATTACCCTTGATCTTCAAATCTTCTTGTATTCATGTACATTACAAGAATGAAATACAAAAATTAATCTAATGAACTTACAAGAAGAACTCGAGTTACATTCGAGATTTAAAAATTACAAGATTAAACGACATGCAAGCCGTATTTAAAAAAACAAAACCATTAATCTAAGGTCATAAGCCATAACCATCATCATGCTCAATTAACACATAAGAACATGTTAAAACACATTAAATGATCTTAACATATCATACCCATCATGATCTAATCATAAAAACAAAATATTAAAAAAATCAGAAAAATCAGAATCCAATTATGAAAACATTAAATCGCTGATTACAGGATCTTAAGGACGTCAAATGCCTTACAGATCAGTCGATCATAGCTTTAGCTATCAGTTTCGTTCAGACGCTTATGATATAGCGTATGTGTTTGCCAAAATCGGACACCAGATCCAGATTTCAGCAAATCCGCTGCATCTGATTCATAATCGTATCAAATACAATTCATATAATAAGAACAAACACATAACATGTATATATAAGTATATATACAGATTATATAATCATCATATGATTATACAACTATCATGAATATCATATATTCAAAACATATACATATACATAATAACATGTAAAACATACAAAATCGCATACATAACAACCATGAAATATTGTATACATGTTATCATCATAAAACCAGTAAACACATAAATGAATTAAATACTTTTCGCAAGTAGCTCGGATGCCATTGAAGGGTTTCGAGCACATAAACGCAACGGAAATAGTAATTAAAAACGTGAAAAACTAGAATTTTCGAAACCCACCGCAGGATCCATACGAAAAATATATATCAATTCGTAGATCGGATTGTTTACCTTAAGAAGATTTATAAATTGATTGGATAATGGAGATCCAAAGATTGTTCAATCACCACGCATCCCGCTCTCGCGATCTACGCTCTATCGGTATTCACATAAATGCTTGAACGCAAGGATTGAATGTGTACCAGCACAAAATCATTTCTCTTTACTCTCTCCATCTTCTCTCTTGGTGGCTAGGGTTTTAGTAAAAGTCTTGCACCCAAAATCAACCACACAAAAGATATTATATAGAGAGTATAATAAAAATTATAACTCTTAACTAATTAGGAGTTATTTTTAATTCAAAATTCCTATTTATATAATAATTAAGTCACACTTAATTATTTAACAAATGAATTTCATAATTAATATTAGTAAATTCGAATATCAATATTTATCTAATTAATTAAGTCATACTTAATTAATATCATAAATAATTTAAATTACTATATTATAATTTAAATCCAATTTAAATTAAATAATCCTTCAAGCATTCTTAGTATGTGACCCTATAGGTTATTATTACGTTGTCAATGAATTTTAAATCTAATTTTAAATCGTAAACAATGAGCGGCATCTAGTAATACATCATTGCTAACCAAGTAATAATAATTGAATCGGTGATCGATTAAACCTTTCGTGAATAATGTACAATATAATATAATCCCTTTAACCAAATATTATATATTAAACTAGAGGCATGTAATGTGTCATCCTCATCATAGTTTAATCCAAGTTTCCTTATTCAATGAGTAGATTATCATATCAAATCATCATTTGTGCGTGGCCACGCATTTCATAGTCTAACTCACACAATAAGCCAATAATATCACTCCTAAAATAGGAGGGTTAAATCTCATCTAGATCATTCATATTTCTCATACGATTCATAATATACCCAATCTCAACTTTTATCATTACCCGGTCAATGATAACTTTTAATGAAATCAATGTATATTAATTCTTGTATAAAAATATAATGATTCCAGGTCTAAGAACCATTACATCATTATCACTGTGAGAATTACTTATGATACAACAGACATGTAGAATCTCACATTGGGTCTGCCCAGCACCATGTACATTTACATCTGCCTGTATTTTTGACTTTAGTATCACTATACCTATGATCAGTGAGATGTGATCATCAGTTAACAAACACACCGGTCTTAATGCATTATTATTGTCCCTTAGTAATAATACTCGACTAGGGACCTTTAGGAATACTGATACTATTCTCATAATCTCATTTCAAAGTCACGTATTTAGAGATATAGAATTGTATATCATATTCCAAGGACATTTATTAATTTAACATTTATATCGCAGTAAATTAAGAATTAATAAATTATCAAGGGAATTATCGATAGAACATAAACATTAATAATCCAAATGTTTTAAACTAAAACATTATAGTGTTTTCTCTAGGGCACAAACACTAACATTACCTTTACTGAGGACAGTGAAAATTTTAAGTTTGGGGGTGGTAGTTAAGGAATATGTTTGTGTGAGTCCATATAGTTGCATATTCATGATAGTTTGGTTCATATAGTTTGCATATTTGTCATGTTGTAGTTATTTGTTTTCATTTTTATTATTTTGCATATTTATTTTGCATGATAGTATGTTGCATATAGTTGTATGTGCATTAAGTATCATGATCCCTTAGGTTACTTTTCCGATTGATTTGTGATGTTGATGCGAGTGTAGTGATGTCGTATAGAGGGATGTTAAGTCTAAACGAGTTGATTTGCATGCTAGAAGCAAGAATTTTTCACTAAGTCGTATAGGTTGCTTGAGTGCTAGATCATGATCATGGTTTATTTATTTGTCGAGGTTTAATCACTTGTTTATGTCTAGAATGTATGATATTCTCTTAATGGTAAAATAACATGGATTTTTAAATTGGAGAAAATATTGGATTTCATTGCTAGTTGTGGCTAGGCCTCAAATGGCTAGTAGTCGGCTCATATTTATATGAGTAGTCTAGGGTTGAGCGAGATGGAGCAAAACACACTCGTTCAGAAATTGTTGAAAAAAAATATAGAATAAAAGAAAAAAATGTGTTATGTATAATTGATCACGAGTGAGCTCTTTAATACTCGATTTATTAAGTTCTAGGGGACTTTGTGCCTAATGACCTAAGGCTTTTATAGTCTGGGATCCACTAACCTAACGCTCGCTACATGGGTATTATTGTATAAATCTTTTGTGGACCTCACTCATTACACGATCAAATAAGCATATATGTGTTTGTTATATGTTATCAATAAAAGCATGAATCCTTGTATAACTCCGATCAAAATTGAAGTGTTGTCAGTCATTCTGAGTTTATCGTTTATTCTGTTTATAACCCTGTGACTGTCTTAGTGAGTAGTGAGTCATGGTTATTGATCTAGTTGCGAGATTATATCTGTTAAGCAATTGCACACACGCACGTTTCTGGCTTGTGAGTTGATTTGTGGGATTTGATTGAACTTTGTGCGAATAATTGCATTCATTGAGATGTTGCTCATTGGTTGGTTTAGTTATTCCCATTTCATTCATGTTAGTTGCATTCATGCATTTTTAATTTCCGTTCTTTAAGTCTGTTTATGCTTGAGGACAAGCATCGATTCAAGTTTGGGGGTGTGTTAAGTGGCATTTATATCCACTTAGAACGCTTTATAAAGGCTGAAATTGGTGTTTTGTGCTCAAGTTGTTTGTGTATTTGATGTGTTTTTGTAGTGTTTTGCATTTCAGGGCATAGATGAAGGAAGAAGGAGATTTAACATTATTTTGGTGCTAAATTGGTGTTAGGAAGGTGCCTCAGATGATTGCTTGTTGATCGCCATAAAAAACTAACCAATAAAACATAAGTCAGATTTTTTTCGAAAAGTTTAGCGCGCTCGCTCTGTGTTAGCGCGCGCCCACGCCGGTTGGATAGAAGTACAGCGCGCCCGCGCTGGGATAGCGCGCGGCCGTGCTAGGTCGATTCTGCAGTTTCCTAATTCTTATATGATTTTGACTGTTGGAGGCCCAGGATGATTCTACAACCTATATAAAGCCTGAATAAGACGTTTTAAAGTACATGATGCACATGAGAAACACAACAAGGAGCAAGGAGAAGACGTAAGAAGACCGTATAACACAATTCAACGAAGGTGAAGAGGATCTTGTTTATTCTTGTGATTCTTTATTTAAGTTGTAATCTTGGATGCTAGTTTTCTTATTTATTGAACCTTATACTCTTGTGATCGTAAAATTGTTTATTATTCAGTTTTATAAGATCTAGTTTATTATACCATGATTTCATCGGAACCCACGATGATGATGAGTTCGGTTATGAACTAATCGTTATCGTGGGATTCTAATGGATTTACTTATGAATTTCAATAGTTAATTTTTTTCGATATCTTAATGTGTGGTGATTGTATAATATCCTAGTATTGGTTGTGCTTATTCGTCTTATGAGCGTCGCGAACTTATAAGATAGCGTGTTAATTTTGTTATTCCCTAATAATACAACAAGAATTACAAAGGGGGGGGGGGTTGAATGTAATTCTGGCTTCTTTTTAAGATTTTCAAAAAATGGTTCTAACTCAATAATATATATGTGTTTGATTTGCAAAGTGTGGAATGAAAGAATTATATAAATCAAAACACAAGTAATAAAAACACAAGTCTTTAAAACTTTCTGGCGGATTTGAATATATCTACCAGATATATATATATATATATATATATATATATATATATATATATATATATATCGAGAGAACTCTGTGTAGCTCAAATAAGCTCACAGCTTCTTACAAGTATGAACAACTAAAACTTGCAGAGAAATGCTAAAGGATACAACTTACAAATGTTTCTCTGAAAATGTATTTTCTTGGTCTAGTTAGTTGTTGTTCTACTTGCTGCACTTGGTTTATATATCACCAAGTTTACATAGCAAAAAGACAAGATAATAAAATAAAACTATCAAGTCTAACTCTATGCTACTTCATTACTCTATTCCAGCATCTTTGAAAACCTTCATAGCTTGCATGAAAATGGTAATGCTTCTTTGTTCTCATTTTCCTGCTAAACAGGCTGCCACATTCCTTTTGCAAACACCCAACGCATGAGTTAGGTCACACAACACTATAGAAGGGGGTTGAATATAGTGTTTGTACAATCAAATCGATTTCAACACAAGTATGTAACAAAGATCAAGTATATTCAAATAAACTATGTTACAATATGAACTGTTGTTCTCTCTCAGTGATGAACAATATCACTAAGAGCTGCTAGGTTACAATATATAATCTTCTCGATAATGATAACACTTATAATGTAAAGCCTAAGCTGTGTTTATATAGTACACAGTTACAAGATATATTCTAATTGATATGGAATATAATTCTGTCTCCTAAAATATATCAATCAGATATCTTCTACAAGTCTTCTAGTCTTCTAACTCTTTCCATGCATATCTTCTATTGTTTTAGTCCAGATCTTCTCCTGTAAATCAGCCGCATTTCTTATCTGAAAGTCTTCCCGCACTTATGTACTGATATGTATCTTCTAACGCCTTAAGTTCTGATATTAAGTTCTGACTTCAGTAAGTTCTGATTTTAGTAAGTCCTGATATGTCATGTTGTTAAGTTCTGAAAACTAAACACAAATCATATTAGACATGACATCTCAAATATATCTAACAATCTCCCCCAACTTGTAAATTATGAAAAATATACAAGGTAATAGATTTGATGATGTCAAAAACATTTAAGTACAAATACAATGAGAGTTTAAATAGACAATTAACTACAACTTACAGTCCTTGTAGCTTTAACCAATCTCACTGAATCAATCTGAATCCAAAGTGATTCTTGACAAAGTTTAATATCAGCTTTTCTTCTTTATTCCTCAGGACTTGAGATAATGTAGCTTTGACTTGCTTCAATTCTTCACCCTGACTTCCAATCTGGTAGATTGCAGTGTGTTGAGATATGGTTTCTTTCTAAACCATCAACAAGTCTAATTACCCTTGGATGAGAAGAGTCTTCATTGTAGCATAGACATTTCTCTTTCAGAATGACTTCAAGTTTAGCAGAATCCTTCTTCATTAGAATTTCACTTCCATCATCTTCAACTATGTTTGGAATGAATTCTGTAACCCTTGAACCAGAAATTCTTGCTTTATCTCTTATGGTCTTCAATATGAAATTTGACTATCTCCTGGTAATATCAGACTTTATCTCTAAAAGATAATGAAAGAATTGAAGTTCTTTCAGAGATTTGTTCAGCACATCTGATTCTGATATTTGATATGTCCTTCCATCTTCAAGAAATATAATCAGATTTTCTTTAACATTATGCTTATCATGAGCATCCAATACCACTTGAACAGAGATAACCTTATCAAGGTGTTTTAATGTAACATCTTCAAGAGGTTTGTCAGTTAACAAAAATGGATCTCTAATAGCAACTTCAACTCCTGTTTTGATCTTAGCTTCATCAGAACCTAGCCTTGCTCTGTCTCTTGGTTCTCTAGCATTTAACCCAATAGTCATGAAATCAGACAGCAATTGGCTTTTCTTTGGATCTGATGGTTTGACATTTTTCCATAGAAGTTTCTTTTTATCAGCAACTTTCATTTTGTCTAAATCAACTTGAGCGCAGTCAGAGGTTGATTTCTTGATGACTTTATCAGAACTTGTTATTTCTTCTATAGCTTGCTGTTTTTCACTCTGAATAACTTGAGCTTCGTCAGAGGTTGTCTTAGATTCTTCAGTAATCTTTCTTCTTTTCAGAGTTTGAACATATTCATCTTCAGCAAGAGTATCATCATGAACTTGAACCATTTTGCACACTGGTTTCATCAGGATTTGAGGAATTTTCATCTCCTGTGGCTTTGTTGGTTCATTAACTTTTCCTTTCCCTTTATCTTTGAGATCAATCTCAGTTTGTGATCTAGTCTTGGGCTTTGATGCCTCAGTATTTGATTTCTCCTTGATCACAATGCCTTTTCCTTAGGCCTTAGAGGTTTCTTTGCAACAGAAGCTTTTGACTTTAGATTTGTCTCATCAGCTTTAAATCTAGCTTCTTCATCCTTGAGATTTTCTAAATCCATTCCAGGTTTAAGTTTCAAAAATAATCTTCTAGCAATCTCTTCATCAAGTGTCTGAATCTTGGGATCCTTGTAGTAGACAGTAGTCTCCTTTCCCTTGAGCTTCAGAGTTTGCAAAAACTTCTGAGAGTCTTTACTTCCTCCTTGAATCAGAACATCAGAACTTGATATCAGATTTTGACTATCAGCACTTGCTATCAGATTTTGAGTTTGAGCAGCTTCAGAACTTGTCTTCTTTTGAGTAGAAGATTTGCTTGCATCAGAGATTAGTTTCCTAGAAGAAACCTTGCTGCTTTGCCCTTGACCTTGACCCTTTCTAGGGTTTCCCTAGTCATCTTCATTATTATCCCTTTTCTTCAGTATCTGACTAGTTGAGCATTTGGACTTAACTACCTTCTCCCCTTTTTGGCATCATCAGGTAATAGGAGAGAGATAAGAAGTTCTACTGAAGATTGAATTTCATCCAGTTCAGCTTTTTGAGAAGCTTGATTCTGTAGGACCTCAGTAATTTCGGCATGTTGCTTCTCCTGAATCTTTTCAATTGCTTTAACTTTTTCAGAAATAGGTCTGATAAACCTCTTTTTATCAAGTTTGGTCTCCATATTCAGCTTTTTAGCTTTTTCCAGAAGTTTATCAACCTTTTCATGAGTTGTAGAGTGTTGACCTTGAAGAGACTTGATACTTAGAGCTGTGACTTTGAGTTGAGTCTTGAAATCAGAATTTGTCATCAGCTCATCAGCTTTAGCAATATGCTCTGTCAGAACTTTAGAGCTTGGAATGAAATCAGATTCATTCCACTTCTTGGTCCACTCAACCCCTCTGTGAGTTTCTTCCCAAGGAACAGGAGCATCCTTTTCAACAAATCTCTCAATGAGTGCCTCATTTACAAGAATAGGAGCTGGAGTATCTACTGAAACACTGTCTCCAGAACTTGAAGAAGACTCATTATCCTCTGACAACACAAGAGTGTGTGAGGCTATAGGAGATTCTGGTACAACTTCATCTAAATTCTGATCTTCAGGTTCCTGATCCAGAATTGGTGTAGATGGTATCTTAGCATTTAAGGTTGGAGAATTAACTGTAGATGGCTGAGATGCTGTTGGAGCTTCCAGATAAAGAATAGTTGGAATGTGCAGCCTATGGATGTCAATTTTAGGACTTAACCCTGAATCTTCAACTGTAACATTGTCATGAAGAGGAGAGACATGAGGTGTGATCACTGTATCCTGAACAGTGTCTTTGGCTTGAGCTGGAGGTGGCAAGGATTCAATTACTATTGGCTTTGAGATCAGAGATTCCTGATTCCCTTCCTCAGCTTCAGTAGTATCCTCAGATGGAGGTTGTGCCAAATACCTTCATGCCCTCTATTTCTTTAATCTCCTTGATAGAGAAGGAGCTGCCTTCTGAAAAATGACATTTTCAGCTTCAACTGTCACAGGTTCTGATGTATGAACCTGGACTTGCTCCTCTTCTTCATCAGATTCATCCCTAAGAATCATCTTCTTCTCCTTGATGGAGACTTAGGAACAGACATTGCTCTTTTAGGCCTAGAGGATGAAGTTCTAATGGTAGATACTGATGGTTGTTGTGAGGTTTGAGCTGGTTGGAAGTATGTTCTGATGGTTGGTTGTGGTTGAGGTTGAGAAGTTTGAGCTGTTTGTGGAGTAATGGTAGGTGCTGATGGAGGTTGAGTTGGTTGTACATCAGGATATATAGCACTGTTTTTGTGAGGATCAGAGTTTACTAAGACTTGTTTGACAGATATGGGAATTTGAAGGGGTCTTAGTACAGTCTTCTTATTATCAGTAGATAATAAGTCAGTGAAGGCCCTTTTAGCAAGTTTAAAGGGTTCAATCAACTCACTAGCTAGTTAGGGTGCATCAGAGCAATATACACTATATATAAGCTGACATAATCTAGCAAAAGAAACCGTGTTTCTATCTTCTGTCATCCTATCACCTATGAATCCTAAAACAACACTTGCATAATCAAAATGTGTTTGATTTAAGAGAGCATACCCGATTTTCTGACTCAGTATGGGTAAACATCAAAATTGGAGCACTTGTTGGCAAAGGCCTTTGTGATGTAGTCGAAAATGAAACTCCATTCCCTCCTGATGTGGGGCCTCTTCAATTGTCCAAGCTTTGTCAAACTTTTCTCATATCCAAGATTGGCCATCATCTGTTGAAGAGCTGGTTGCTCAACTGTTAAATTAAAAGTGCAGTCTTCTGGCAGATGTAGAGCTTGGCGAACTGTAGACACAGTCACCACATGTTCATCCTCCCCTGTTGTGAAAATAATACTAGGGGATCCTTTTGAACCACCATCATCATATACACCACTCTTCCAAAACTCCAGTACTTGAGTTCTTGAGAGTGCTTCAGGTTGGGTTAATGCATACCCAATTTCACTTCGAGATAAAAAAAATCTTGGATGAAGTGAAGTTCTGATGTAGCTTCATCCTTGCTAAGAATAGCCAAGTAGTTGTTAGGAACAAACTTGGCTCTATTGAAAATGATGTCCTTTGGTGCCATTTCTGTGAAAAATCAAGTGAGAATAGTGTGTACACAAAGTGTTTAATAAAATGCCTTTGAAAAAAAATTAGAGCTTCAGAGAATATTAGATAGAGATAAAGAATAACAGAGATAAGAAAAGAATTAGAAAGTAGGTAAAAGATTATAAAATCTTTTAACTCCCATATTTATACTCTCTCTACTCAACAGCTCTTTTTGGAAGTAAAACAGACACTTTACACCTGTCAGCCAGTAAATGGTTAAAGCAGGAGTTAGTGGGCACGAGAAATAAGCAGTAATTATTGCGCACATGTAGTTTTTCAAGGCAAACACGTTTCCCACTAACCAAATGATTATGACTGTTTTTATTTCGCTTAAATATATTCTGATAAAATATGACCGTTACAGTATTTACCACAAATAAGTTAAGTAAATAAATAATGCCACGTAAACATCAGAATTTCCATCAGGATTTGCATCGGAACTTGACTATTATCAGAATTTAATGGTAATCAGAATATGGCTTCTGTACTCAAAAAGTGAATGTCTGTTTTTATGATTCTTCATACAAATACTGACTTATTTCTTCAGAGTTTAATCATCAGAACTTTCATCAGAACTTGTCCTCATAATTTATGCAAATGACACTTAACTGTTTGTCTGAAACAACTTAATCACCATAGTAATTTTTATTATTCATATGGAGTGAGAGTGTGTGCATTTAGAAAAGTATCAGATAAAGATTAAAGTCTGATAAACTTCAGTATATCTCAAAAATAAGGCATAACTAAGACAAGTGCTTAAAATCTGTCTTTAATTATGAAGTCTACTATAGAACAAATTTATACAAGAGTCCACCTCAACTGTTTGTGCTCATTTTATGCATCTTTTGACATTCTTTTTACAGTGGCTTCTCAGTATAAGTGAGTCACAACTGCTATCAGAATTTATGCTATTATCAGAGTATTTCTCCAGTAATCAGAGAATGTGAAAAGTCACCAAGAAAAATTTATTTGCTTTTCTAATGCATATAACTTAATACCAGCAATGCACTTGGGTCTTCCCTTCCACATATTTACTCTAGATCTCAAAGGAGTACCTAAGTTCAATTTTCTTTTCTTTTCTTTTCTTCAGATAAGTGAGGCTTATCCAGCATTTAGTTCATCCTTAAGATTTACTGACATCAGAATTTGACAGATGAGAAGCAAGAATCTAGTTTGTGACTTAGTAATAAGATACACAAAGTAAATTTGACTAAGCTCAAAATCAGAATTTGCTTGTGTTAATGAATTTCCACATAAACAACTAATTCAAACATGGGATTTCTAGTATGTTAAAGACTACTAGGTCAACATCTAGCACAGTAATCCTCATTGGATTGAATAGTCACAGAACATTCAAAACACTATCAGAGTATATAGAATCACATCAGATAACAATCAGTATTTAATATATTACAATTTAAGCACAGATTCCATAGAGATAAGACAATCTGTAAACACTTATCATAAAGTCCGATGCATGAGAACAAAAATTAAGCAGATTTTGAGAAAGAACCTAAAACCATTCCAAGTTCATTTACCAGTCTTGTAAAAGTAGCTTCATATAGTGGTTTTGTAAAGATATCTGCTAGTTGTTGATCTGTTGGAACAAAATGCAATTCCACTGTACCTTCCATCACATGTTCCCTTATGAAATGGTACCTAATGCTGATGTGCTTTGTCACTGAGTATTAAACTGGATTACCTGTCATAACATTAGCACTTTGATTATCACAGTAAATAGGTATTTTAGAAAATTCTAACCCATAGTCCAGTAATTGATTCTTCATCCAAAGAATCTGTGCACAACAGCTTCCCGCAACAATATATTATGCTTTTACAGTTGACGTGGAAATTGATTTCTATTTCTTGCTAAACCAAGAAACCAATATGCCTCAAAGAAATTGGCAGTTTCCACTAGTGCTTTTCCTGTCTATTTTGCATCCTGCAAAATCTGCATCTGAGTAACCTATTAGCTTAAAATCTGATTCTCTAGGATACCACAATCCTAGATCAGCTGTACCCTTGAGGTACTTGAAAATTCTTTTCACATTTATTAGATGAGGTTCTCTTGGATCAGCCTGAAATCTTGTACAAAGACAGGTAGCATACAAGATATCAGGTCTACTTGCAGTTAAATAGAGTAAAGAGCCAATCATACCTCTATAGTTAGTAATATCTACTGATGTTCCAGTATCTTTATCTAACTTGGTTGCAGTGGCCATGAGAGTGGATGCAGTTGAACAGTCTTGCATTCCAAATTTCTTCAGTAAATTTACGGAATACTTGGATTGATTTATGAAAGTACCTTCTTCATTTTGCTTAACTTGAAGTCCCAAAAAATAGCTAAGTTCTCCCATTATACTCATTTGATATCTTGACTGCATTATCTTTGTAAACCTTTCACAGAGTTTGGCATTTGTAGAACCAAATATGATATCATCAACATATATCTGTACCAAAAGTAAGTCCTTTCCATGGTTGAGGTAGAACAGTGTTTTATCAATTGTACCTCTGTGAAATCCACTTTCCAGAAGGAATTGAGTTAAAGTCTCATACCATGCTCTTGGAGCTTGCTCAAGGCCATAAAGTGCTTTGTCAAGTCTGTAGACATGATTTGGAGATTTTGAATCTATAAATCCTGGAGGTTGTTCAACATATACCTCTTCTTCCAATTCTCCATTGAGAAAAGCACTTTTTACATCCATTTGAAAGACTTTAAACTTCTTACGAGCAACATAAGCCAAAAAGATTCTTATGGTTTCCAATCTAGCAACTGGTGTAAATGTTTTATCATAATTAATACCCTCCTGTTGAGAGTAGTCTTTAGCAACCAGCCTTTCTTTGTTTCTTGTAATTATGCCATCACTGTCAGTTTTGTTTTATGAATACCCATTTTCTGCCAACAATTGATCTGTTCTTTGGTCTTGGCACTAGGGTCCAGAATTAATTTCTTTCAAATTCATTCAACTCTTCCTCCATTTCTTGCACCCAAACAGCATCTTGAAGAGCTTCTTCCACTTTCTTTGGTTCAGTCTGTGACATAAAGGAATGATAGAGACATTCATTTGATGTTGCAGTTCTAGTTCTAACACCTGCTTCAGGATCTCCAATTATTAAGTCAGGTGTATGTGATTTGGTCCACTTCCTTGTAGATGGAAGTTGATTTCTAGAACTGGATCATCCCCCATGATCCATGCCGTCTCCATCAGCATTTTCTGATGCTCCCCCTGTAGATATGCTCTCTGAGACTTCAGAATTTGAGTTGGATCCTTCAGAATTTGAAGAATCAGAGTTTCCAGAATTATCAGTATTTGGCTCATCAGAACTTGAAGAGCCAGTAACAGGTTCTGATGCTTCTTGAGAGTCTTGAGTTGTGGTAGGATATTCAGCTTGCGCCCCCTGAACATGTGCTTTTTCCCTTGGAGTAGTTACCACAGTTTCAATGACATCAGAATTTAACCCGTCAGAACTTACAAGATCAGGATTTAAGCCATCAGAATTCACAAAATCTGAATTTAAATCTTCATTTTCAAATCTCAGCTGATCATGATCATTGAAATCTTCAAGTCCAAACATCTTTTTATCATTAAAAGATACATTAATAGATTCCATGACAACCCTTGTTCTTAAATTGTAGACTCTGAAGGCTTTTGTGGATAGTGGATATCCAACAAAAATTCCTTCATCAGCTTTTAGATCAAATTTTGACAGCTGTTCCGTATGAGTCTTAAGAACAAAACATTTACATCCAAATACATGAAAATATTTTAGATTTGGCTTCTTTTTCTTCACCATCTCATATGGTGTTTTTCCATGCTTGTTTATGAGTGTAGCATTCTGTATAAAACAAGCAGTCTGTAGAGCTTCGGCCCAAAAGTAGGTTGGCAGCTTTGCTTCATCAAGTATAGTTCGTGCAACTTCAATGAGAGTCATGTTCTTTCTCTCTACAACTCCATTTTTCCGTGGAGTTCCAGGTGCAGAAAATTCCTGCTTAATTCCATGCTCTTTGCAGAACTCTTCCATAATTGAATTCTTGAACTCAGTGCCATTATCACTTCTTATTATTTTAACAGAATCTTTGACCAACTTATCCAGCTGTCTGACATGATCAGTTAGAGTAGATGCAGTTTCATTCTTCTTGTGTAAGAAATACACCCAAGTGTATCTTGTAAACTCATCCACTATAACTATAGCATATTTCTTCTTTGCAATAGACATGACATTGACTGGACCAAATAGAATAACATATAGTAGGTGATAAGGCTCAAGAATTGAGGATTCAATTTTGCTCTTGAATGAAGATTTTCTTTGTTTTGCCTTTTGACATGAATCACAAAGGCCATCAGGAGTAAATACTGATTTTGGTAGTCCTCTCACAAGATCTTTCTTTACTAGCTCATTTATGTTGTTGAAATTTAAATGAGAGAGTCTCTTGTGCCAATTCCATCTTTCTTCAATTGATGCTCTACTGAACAAACAGATTGCAGAGCCATTAGAGTTTGTTGAAAGTCTGGCTTCATAAATGTTACCATGCCTGTAACCTTTCAGAACTATTGTGCCTGTAGAATTACTTACAACTTCACAGTGTTCTTTAAAGAAATCCACATGATAACCTCTGTCACATATTTGACTCAAACTCAGCAGATTGTGTTTAAGTCCCGAGATAAGAGCTACTGTTTCAATGATGACATTCCCAAGATTGATATTGCCATATCCCAGAGTTTTTCCCATGTTTCCATCTCCATAAGAAACTCATGGGCTAGCTTTCTCCACAAAGTATGATAGCAGGGCTTTATTTCCAGTCATATGTCCTGAACATCCACTGTCCAAAACTAGGATGTTTTTCTTGTTGCCCTACGATCACAAAGACCACTATTGGTTAGTTTTAAGGATCCAGACTTGCTTGGATCCTTTGGCCTTTTTATGTTTGTTAGCATTTGTAGCAAATTTAATTTCAGAGTTTATGCTAACATGCTGTTTATCAGAATTTATATCATACTTTGCATCAGACTTTACACTAGAAGGAATAATACTAACTTTCTTCGGAGAAAGTTTTATTTGATAATAATCATAGTACAAATTATGATATTCCTTACAAGTATAAATGGAATTCCATAAACTACCACAATGAAAACAAGGATTTTGTGGTTTAAACCTAATAGACTGACTCTTAACTCCTGAATTAGGAGGTAAAGAGTTTATATCTTTATTTTTCCTGCAAAAAGAAGCAAGATGATTAGAGTTTCCACAGTTATAACATTTCTTTCTAGGAGCATTAGGAACAGGCATATAATTGTTGCTTTTATTCACACCTTCCTTTCCATTCCAATTTTTCCTAGCTTCCTTTACCTTGTTCATATTTCTAATCTTTTTCAGCTTATGCTTAAGCTGCTTCTTTGTCATTAAGCCTATGTTAACTTCAGCTGGTTTATCCTGTTTTAATTTGTCAGAAGTTGAATTTTCTTTGACTTCTATCCTAGACTCTTTCATCTTTTCAGAATCAGACTTTACAGTTTTTGCTACAAACTTAACAGGATTTACCTTTGGCTTAGCAGTCTGTTTAACAACAGTTGGCTCAATTTTCACAGTTCCTTTCTCACTTTTATCATCTCCATACCCTAAGCCCTCTTTCCAGTTTCCACTACTTAGTATATCCTAAGTTGTTCTGCCAGAGTTAGTCCAAGTTCTGATGATCTCTTTTTCCTTTTCTAAATCAATTTTTAGAGATTCATTCAATTTTAGTACTTCATCTCTAACATACAAAGCCTCATCTCTTTCTTTCTTAGTTTGATGAAGAAGAACTAACCCCTTTTCTAAATAGTCATTTTTGTTTTTAAAAGCAAGATTTTCAGATGTTAATCTTTCACATGTTAAAGTCTGATCTCTATAACTAATGAACATGGTTTTAAGATATAATCTCAACTCAGTAATATCATCAGTATGAAAAGCATAAGTTGTTTGAGGTACCTTCAATTCAACAGTTTCAGTACAGCTATCAGCATTTTCCATCAAGGCATAGTTCACCTCATATTCAGAATCTGAAGTGTCTGTTCAACTTTTCTTCTTTGTGACAAGTGCCTTGCCTTTGTCACTTTTTCCTTTCTTGCAGTCAGGAGATATGTGGCCTCTTTCACCATAATTGTAGCATTTAACATTTGGCCTCTGTCAGACTTTCCTCCTTTGCCTTCAGACTTTCTGAACCCTTTCTTATCAGAACTTCCACCTTTCCTAGAAAACTTCTTGCCCTTTCTGAATTTCCTGTAGGCTATCTTTGTGATACCCTTCACCATAAGAGCACACAGTTGCATCATCTCTGCATCAACATCAACTTCAGATAATCTTTCAGTTTCTGAATCATCATCATAAGAATTTGATGAATCTGAATTAGACTTTATGATGAGAGCCTTTCCTTTGCCCCTCTTTGAGGCAACCACTTTAGGATATTCCTCCTCAGCTTTAAGAGCAACCGTCCTTGACTTTCTTCCATGCCTTTTGCTCCTTTGATCCATCTCAAGTTCATAAGTCTTGAGCATGCCATAAATTTCATCAAGAGTAGTTTCAGTAAGGTCATAGTTGTCTCTTATGATAGTAGACTTCAAATCCCAATTTTTAGGAAGAGATAAAAGGAATTTTAGATTTGAATCTTCGAGATCATATTCCTTGTCCACCAGTGACAGATCATTCAAGAGTTTGACAAACCTGTCATATAAGTCAGTTAATGACTCATCAGCTTTTAAGTCAAAGTGCTCATACTCTTGAGTGAGTATAGTCCTCCTGTTCTTTTTGATTGCATCAGTTCCCTGACATCTTGTCTCCAAAGCATCCCATATCTCCTTTGTAGTCTTGCATCCAATTACCCTGTTTGACATGACATTATCAATGGCACTATGCAGCAAATGCCTTACCCTTGCATCCTTGGCAATAGATGAGATGTCTTCAGCTGTGTATTCACCTTTCTCCTTTGGTATGGACTTTGCTGGTTGATCAGCAACTGCAACAGAGAGCTTGGTAGGCTTATATGGTCCTTCATTAATCCTATCAAGGTATTCTGGATCTGTAGCTTCCAAAAATATAGCCATCTTCACTTTCCGTAAGGGATACTCAGAAGGTCTCAGTATGGGAACCCTAATAGTCTCATATCGACTGTGGGTTTGAGTGATTTGAGTTTCTCGAGTTTTGGTGGGCTTAGTTGGGGTTTGTTTTTCTTCAGACATGATTGTTTGGATCTTTACTATATGTGTGTTAATAGAAAAGCTTTGATACC
Organism: Apium graveolens; assembly: GCF_009905375.1. Classification (NCBI taxonomy): domain Eukaryota; kingdom Viridiplantae; phylum Streptophyta; class Magnoliopsida; order Apiales; family Apiaceae; genus Apium; species Apium graveolens. The sequence goes on from NC_133654.1 coordinate 216,936,226, forward strand.
ACTTTTTAGGTCACACAACACTATAGAAGGGGGTTGAATATAGAGTTTATACAATCAAATCGATTATAACACAAGTATGTAACAAAGATCAAGTATATTCAAACAAACTGTGTTACAATATGAACTGTTATTCTCTCTCAGTCATGAACAATATCACTAAGAGCTGCTAGGTTAAAATTTATAATCTTCTCGATAATGATAACATTTATAGTGTAAACCCTAAGCTGTGTTTATATAGTACACATTTACAAGATATATTCTAATTGATATGGAATATAATTCTGTCTCCTAAAATATATCAATCAGGTAACTTCTGCAAGTCTTCTAGTCTTCTAACTCTTTCCATGCATATCTTCTATTGTTTTAGTCCAGATATTCTCCAGTAAATCAGCCGCATTCCTTATCTGAAAGTCTTCCCGCACTTAAGTACTGATATGTATCTTCTAACGCCTTAAGTTCTGATATTAAGTTTTGACTTCAGTAAGTTCTGATATCAGTAAGTTCTGATATGTTCTGTTGTTAAGTTCTGAAAACTAAACACAAATCATATTAGACATGACATCTTAAATATATCTAACAGCATGTGACTGTGTTGTCACTGTCAACAGATGTTTGAATTGATCATCCGTCGGGTACATGCTTGTTATCCGTCGGGTAGCCTTGTTGATCATCCGTCGGGTAGCTTTGTTAATCATCCGTCGGATAGCCATTTATCACTTGACTCCATTTTATTTGTGCAGAATTACAAGACATCTTATATTTACATTTAATCAACATATTCTGCACATCTACTAGTAGTCTTCATGACTCATAAGCTACTACAGAAACTATACAAAGTTGTTTGCTGAAATGTGCTACATGACTTATTGTTACATAAGCTACTCACCCGATGGATATCAATTAGTCATCCATCGGGACTATATTGAATCATCCGGCGGGACTATAATTGATCATCCGTTGGGTTACAAAATTCACTAAGTTAAATCTACTAAGGTGTTGTGTTTAGCTTATCATCAAGTACACAACATATTCCTAACAATCTCCCCCAATTTATGTCTACTAAAATTGTAGCCATAAATTAAGAGAAACTTGATGATAACAAAACACCCAAAAAGAAAATACAAATTGAAAGATAGTAGATAAAACTAATAAGTGCTACAAAATTGCTGAAAGTTGAACAGTGCAAAGTACACAAAGAAATTGCTCACAATTGTTATCAAGATGCTCCTCTAGTCTGAGCAGATAGATCTATTTCCTTGATTGTCTGGATTTCTTCACAAGCCTTCCGTTGTTTTCTTCAATTTGATTATGAAGTTGTCTGTGGAATTCTAGTTCATCGGCTTCTGAGAGATTTAGCATTTCCTGCATTCCAAAAGAGTCTCATTGCTAGAGATACTCAATTGGTCCTCCAATCTGAAGAATCTTCTGACACCTTTGTCATCCATGAACTTCATCAGCCAATAGGGCCTTAGATGCACTCTCTTTCCTATAAAGGGAATAGATAAAGTTTTTAAAAGTGCATCTTTGGCTCTAATACTCCTTAGTTTCTCAATCCTCTTTAGAACTATTCTTCTTGCAGTAACATTGTATCCAAAGTTCTTCTTGAAGGATGAGTAGACTTTAATCAGAACAGATTGGCTTTCTTCGAAAATCCCGTGAAAAGGCCATGTCATCTCTTTCCCTCCCTTATATTTAAATACCAGTCTTTCAGGAAGATGTCTGTAAGCATCAATTCTTCTCACTTCTTCCAATTCAATCAAGTAGAGATTTAAGTCTGAAAATTCCTTGATATCACAAATGTACATGAGATCTCTTTTGTTGACTGTGGGTTGGGATTTGGTTAGAGCTTTGGATTTGAGAGATACAGGCTTCACTTTCTTGCTGGCTTTAGTCTTTGTCTTCTTTGTCTTGAAGATGGGCAAATTTAGCTCAGGAATTGGTAAACTATCCCAGTCTACTGGCTCATCCTTGGGAACAATTGGTTCACCATGAATATTTCTTGTTGGATGAACCACTTTGAATTCTTCAAATACCATTGAGGGTTTTGATGTCTGAGTTGTAGTTATAGGCTTTTTGGGAAACTGATCTTCCAATGCCTCTTCATCAAAGTTCACTTTCCTCTTGGAATGAAGTTTATATCCAAACCTTCTTTTCTGCTATGATTCTTCTTGCATTTTCAGATCCTTAGGTTCAGTGATTACAGTTGGTTGTACAGGAGGTTCTGTTGTGGTTTTTACAGCTTGAAGCTTGGCCAAGATAACAGCTTGTTCTTTCTTTTACTTTTGCTTCTTAGCATCCAAAGTAGCTTGCTTCTTCTCTAGCCTGACTCTTTCTTTCTCTTCCTTCTTAGCTTCCACAAACAGTGGGTGTCCAACCACCACACAAATCTCCTTACCATTTCTGTAAATTTTGGCAATTCTTCTTTTCAATGCTGAATCAGCTGGATCCTTGTAGAATGCAATAGATCTTGACAAAAGTTTCTTTTCATCTGGTTTTGGTGTCTCAAACACTATATCCATAGGATTCTTGTATGAAACCTTAGGATAGTTTCATTTGGCCTTCATGATGAGATCTTTCTTTGGAGACTTGACACAAAAAGTTTGACCCCTTTCCAGATAGTTCATATTGATATCATTCACAGAGATTTTTATGACTTTAGAGTGATGATTGAAAACTTTGTCTGGCTTCTGTGTTGGGCCAAATATCTTCTGAATGTTCTCATCAATTTTCTTCCAATTAATTGGACTCAATTGCTTCTTCTCAGCTGCTCTCAAATTGGTTGCTGCTTCTTTGATTAGATCTATGCTATCTTTAGCAGGTGGCTTTGTGAAAATAATTATTGGCACAATTGCTTTACTTACTTGAACATTGCGCACTTTTTGTTCCCCCTCACTTCTTGATTCCCCTTGACTGAATAAGACAATTGAGCTTTCTTTCTCTCCCTTAGAAGAGGTTTCTTTCTCCCCTCTTTTGTTATCAACAAGTTTAGTAGAAGAGGAGGTTTGTGCTGCCACTAGCCTTTGAAGCAAGTCTGTTTGTTGTGCTTGATGGAGATGAATTGCTGTTAGAGAGGCTTCCATTGCTACCATTCTTGTATCCAAGGAATTTATCTTTGTGGTAAGATCAGAATTCTTCCTGAGTTGTCTCTTAATGTCAAGCATTGTAGCTTCTGGAAGTTTAGAATCCAATCTGTCAGAAATGTCCCTCTTCATTTGATCAATTTTACCTTTGATGGAGGTGACATCCTGAGTATGTTGAAAACCTTGGATTTGTTGCAATTGAATAGAAGCAAGATGTGCTTGCAAAAGCTTCTTGGTGTTGGCATTTGTTGTGGATTGAAGAACAGAGTGTGTTTGACTAATAAGTTGGATGAGTGTTGCCTTGAAATGGTGTGCATCACATTTCTTTAAGAAGGCCCATGATGGCATGCCTGATCTTGAACTAGGGCCTACTTCTCCCCCTATGTCCAATGGCCCTTCTTCACTTTCTGTATCCTCACCACCAAAAAAATCTTCTGAACCACCAGTCTTATAGTCAATATCACCAGCTATAGAGGGCAGAGCTGTGATTGCATCTTTTGCTCTTTGCATAGACTGTGTGGTATGCACCAAATTTAGCATCTTTTCTGCATTATCATTGCCCTGTTCAGCTAGAAGTTGGTATGCTGGAACAGGGTGAGTAAATATCTCAGCATCCAGGGAGGTAGAATCTATAACAGCTTGACTTTGCTGAAATAGTCCCTCCCTGTTTGCATCATGGACATTCATTAACTCACTTGCAATGACATCCACCCTTATTTCTCCTGTACCTGCATTTCTCTCATTATCTCTCTTTTCTTGCATCAAGGTCTCCCCTTGGCTCCCCACCCTCACACCCTCACCTTCACCATCTAAGGTGGGACTCCTCTCACTGACTTTTACCAGTCCTGAAGAAATGGACTGCATTAGTTCACTCTTTTCCTCTCCTTTTTCCTGGGAGCAACCCAGACTCTCACTCAAATCACTCACTTCCCTCAGTCCTAGGAGTGATTGTACTACTACTAAGTCTTTTGCACTTGTAATAATTGATGAAATTTGAAGTTATGTAGAGACACCCGACGGATGAGGAATATCCATCGGGTTAGCAGTTTGACTATCTGACGGATGACTGCTGTTAAGCTTATCCGTCGGGATACAATTACTACTCGACGGATGAAAGATATCCATTGGGATAGAAGAAATAATTGAGTTTGGAGTGGAGACTATTGTGGACTCTGTGCAGATTGATGAAAATTTTGGCACAGATGTCTTAACAGTCTCAGAAAGAAATGGCAAGTGAGCCAACAAATCATCTAGAAGATGATTCTCACTTGCATGGATTTTTGGCTTCTCCAAGAGAGTTAAAGATTGAGAATTTGGAAGTAATGTGTTTATCATGTCAACATCCAAAGAGTGTGTGGGAGAGTTTGGTGTATCAGGTGCTTCAATTGTTAGAGATTTTGGTTGTGACTCCACATTTATTGGAGCCACATTAACCTGACTTTGAGAAGGTGCAGTGATTGTGTCTTTAGCACCAGTTTGCACAGCGTGTGAACCCTGTGCATCCCCAAGGGTTTTTGATTTCTTCTTTCTAGTATAAGTTTGGGGTGAGCTTGTGTCCCTTACCCTTTTGGATTGTGCTCTTGGTTGAGAGCTTGTTTCAGTGGTAACATCCTTTTGGGAGGATGAAACCAACAATGAGCTAGCATCCTGATTAATCATTGCAGTTTGTTGAGAAACTGCAGTGTGGTTGGGCTAGGAAACTCTCACCTCTCCATCCTTATTCTTAGGGCTTCTTTGATTTTCACCCTGTCCCTCACCTTTCTTACCCACCTTCACACTCCCCTCTTTAGTTTTGGTCGATTTTACAACTGATTTCTTTTGAAAGAAATCAGAGGGGGCTTTCTTAGCTTTGGATTTAGAAACTTTTATTGGTTTGGTAGCTTGGGTAGGCAACTGTTGGGTCATTGACACAGTTGCCATAGCTACACTAGAAAGCAAAGAAGTTTGTGAGGTTGGAAGAGTGAAGACAGAAGAAATTACCTCATTTACCTGAGGTCCCTCCATCACTGGAAAGTAGAATAAGGGTACCTCCTTGTGATGGTTTACTCTGTTTAAATCTGTAATTATCCTTCTTTCTTGAACCCAACAATTCAGCTTGTTGGTTGGGTTCTCAATTATAATTTCCTCAACAAGATGGTTAGCAAGCATCATGAAAAATCTAGCATAATAGACACTTCTACCTCTCTTATTGACCTCTCCTAACTTAAAGCCTAAATCAAACAAAATCAAATCATTGAAATTAAAGTACTTATCATTAAATAGCATGTAAAGCATGTTAAGCATATAGATTTTTATAGAATCAAAGTTACTAACTTTACCAGAAAACACCTTAGTTACTACATCACACAAATAACTCCATTCTTTCCTAAGACCCAACCTCCTAATTTCACTTAATTTAGAAGTAGTGAGTGCATAGCCCATGGAATTAAGCATATTAATAATGTCAGTGTCTGTCTGTGAGGCAGTTACAGTATTATCAGAAATCTTGAAGCATGCTTTAATAACATCATTATTTATGCAAAACTGCTTACCTTTCAAAGTGAATGTGATGGTTTTGTCTGTTGAGTTATACACTGCAGTTGTCCATATCTCTTCAACAACCTCACAGTAAATGGTGGGTGATTCCAGTATGGCATAGTTGAGTTTGCAGTTCTTTACAAAATCCATCATTTTGTGATAGTCACCAGACTGTTGAATCTCCTTGTTCACCAAAGCTGAGAAGTTGTTTTTCTCATAGATATAACGAGTTTGTGACATGATTTTCACTACAGGTGCCATTATTAGAGATTTGGAATTTGCAGAGAGAGAGAGAGAGAGTTTGCTTTTGAGAAGAAAGAAATTAGAGCAATTGAATCTTAAGAATGATAAAAGAAATGAATAAAAGTGAAATTGCTTTTAAACTATCTCGGAAAATAACTGTAAAAAATAATGAAGTAAAATAAAGTGACCAATAGAAATTGCTCAAAATAGTCGTTTAAAAATAAACTATAAAAATTCTGTGACTTATCCATCGTGTTATGCTTACAAACTGTAAGTATACTCGATGGATAATGTTCAGAGAATTAACGGCTAAGATTGAGACAATTCGACGGATGAGGATAAATCAGTTATCCGTCGAGTTATAAAATATTCCAGAAAAATAATTGATTTTATTAACAAATTGTATTTCGACGGATGATCGAACTCAATGGATAATGATCATCCGTCGGGATGTAAATTTTGACTGAGCCAAAATTTCATCCAAAACTGAAAAATCAATTAAATTTCTGGCTGCATTACAACTTGCAAAATATCTAAAATGATTCAAGAATAATTAAGCATACCTAACTCATTTACCAACCTTGAAAAGGTGGATTCATCCAGTGGCTTGGTAAATATGTCTGTAAGCTGTTTTTCACTTGGAACAAAATGCAGTTCCACAGTACCATTCAACACATGTTCCCTTATGAAGTGGTACTTGATGTCTATGTGCTTTGTTCTTGAATGTTGTACTGGGTTTTCAGTGATGGCAATTGCACTTGTGTTATCACATAAAATAGGAATCCTATCCACTTGTAGACCATAGTCCAACAATTGGTTTTTCATCCATAAAATCCGTACACAGCAACTACCAGCAACAATATATTCAGCTTCAGCTGTAGAAGTAGAAACTGAATTTTGCTTTTTAATGAACCAGGACACAAGCTTGTTTCTTAGAAACTGACAGGCTCTTGTTGTACTTTTTCTGTCTATTTTACAACCTGCATAATCTGCATCTGAATAACCAGTTAGATCAAAACCAGAATCTCTAGGGTACCAAATGCTAAGTTTTGGTGTTCCCTTGAGATATCTGAAAATTCTCTTAATAGCTACTAAATGAGATTCTCTAGGATCAGCCTGAAATCTAGCACAAAGACAAGTAGTAAACATTATATCTGGCCTACTAGCTGTTAAGTACAGAAGTGAACCAACCATGCCCCTATAACTTGAAATATCCACAGACTTTTTAGTAGTGTTTAATTCAAGTTTAGTTGCAGTGGCCATGGGAGTTTTTGCAGATGTGCAATCCATTAGATCAAACTTCTTTAAATGATCATGAATATATTTAGTTTGGCTAATGAATATTCCATCAATAACTTGCTTAACTTGTAAACCAAGAAAGTAAGTTAGTTCTCCCATCATGCTCATTTCATACTTACTTTGCATCAATTTGGCAAACTTTTTGCAAAGTTTTTCATCTGTAAAGCCAAATATAATATCATCTACATAGATTTGAACAAGTATACTAGAGCCATTAACATTTCTAAAGAATAAAATTTTATCCACAGTACCTCTTGTGAAGTGATTTTCCAAAAGGAACTTTGATAATGTGTCATATCAGGCTCTAGGTGCTTGCTTCAGTCCATAGAGTGCTTTCAAAAGATAGTAGACATGATTTGGGAAATTTGGATCTTCAAAACCAGGAGGCTGACTGACATAGACTTCCTCCTCCAAATGTTCATTTAAAAAAGCACTCTTGACTTCCTCCTCCAAATGTTCATTTAGAAAAGCACTCTTGACATCCATTTGATAGACCTTGAAATTGGCATGGACTGCATAGGCTAAGAAAATTCTGATGGCTTCAAGTCTTGCAACAAGAGCAAAAGTTTCATCAAAATTTATTCCTTCTTGTTGACAATAGCCCTTAGCAACCAATCTAGCTTTGTTCCTGACTACTATGCCATTTTCATCCATCTTGTTTCTGAATACCCATTTGGTGTCTATTGGATTCTTTCCTTTAGGCTTGGGTACCATCTTCCATACTTTATTCCTTTCAAATTGGTTTAGCTCCTCCTGCATAGCTAAAATCCAATTAGGATCCAACAAAGCTTCTTCTACCTTCTTTGGTTCTTCCTTAGATAGGAAGTTGCTATATAGACATTCTACTTGAGTTGCTCTCCTTGTTTGAACTCTAGAAGATACATCACCAATGATGAGTTCAAAGGGGTGATCCTTTGTCCATTTCCTTTGTTGAGGTAGGTTAGCTCTAGATGAAGAGGCATCATTGTTGTCTTGATGTGTGATTGAGTTTTTATTGTTAGAAACTCCCCCTGAGTTTATGGATCTTTGATTTGAGAAAGGAGAACTTTCTGTGAGTGATCTATTATGACTTTCAGCTTCTTTTGATGACCCGACGGATGGTGTATTTTGAGTTCCGACGGATGAAGCTGATTGTCTTTCGACGGATAAAGCAGATTGTCTCCCAACGGATGAAGTATTTTGCAACTCGACAGATGTTGAATTTTGTGCTTCATTAGTAGTAGATTTTTCTGCAATATCCTTTGTCATTGTTTCCTGATCACTTTCATCATCACTATCATCACTAACCATCTCCACATTATCAAATTTGAGGCTCTCATGGTAATCTCCATCTTGCAGTACTTCAATCTTCTTATCATCAAACACAACTATGTATTGATTACATAACAATGTTGGTTCTTAGATTGTAGACTCTGTATACTTTACCAAGAACATATCCAACAAAAATTCCTTCATCTGCTTTAGCATCAAACTTTCCATTTTGATCAGTTTAATTTCTCAAGATATAGCATTTCCAGCCAAAGACATGAAGAAAATTTAGAGCTGGTTTCTTGTTCTTGAACAATTGGTAGGGTGTCATACATTTTGCTTGATTAACCAAAAAAACATTCTGAGTGTAGCATGCAGTATTTACAGCTTCAGCCCAGAAGTATGTTGGTAACTTTGATTCTTCAAGCATTGTCCTTGCAGCTTCAATAAGTGATCTGTTCTTTCTTTCCATTACTCCATTTTTTTGTGGAGTTCTTGCTGCTGAAAACTCATGCATAATCCCATTCTCTTCACAAAATGCTCTCATAACAGTATTCTTGAACTCATTTCCATTGTCACTCCTGATTCTTCTAACTTTAAAATCAGGATGATTGTTGACTTGCCTTATGTGATTGATGATGATTTCACTAGCCTCATCTTTAGACTTTAGCAAATATGTCCAAGAGAACTTGAGAAATCATCTACAATTACTAGGAAAAATCTTTTCCTTGAGATGGACAACACTGGTCTAAACAAATCCATGTGTAGCAATTGCAGAGGTTCTTCAATTATTGAATCAAGCTTCTTTTTGAATGATGCTTTAATCTGCTTTCCAAACTGATAACCATCACACAGTCCATCCTTAGAAAACTCCACTTGAGGAGTACCTCTAACCAGTTCTTTCTTGACAAGTTCATTCATGGTCTTGAAGTTTAGATGGGACATCTTCTTGTGCCATAGCCAACTTTCATCTTGACTTGCTTTACGGAGAAGACAAGTAACAGATTCTGCATTTGATGAGTAGAAGTTAGCTAGGTACACATTTCCTTTTCTCACTCCAGTGAGAACCACTTTGTTGCTCCTTTTGTTTGTCACAACACATGCTTCTGAATTGAAGGTTACTGAATTGCCCTTGTCACAAAGCTAGCTGATACTTAGCAAATTATGCTTGAGACCATCCACTAGGGCAACCTCCTCAATGATGACATTTTCTTTAGAAATCAAGCCATATCCCATAGTATAACCCTTGTTGTCATCTCCAAAAGTAATACTTGGGTCAGCTCTCTCCTTGAACTCTGTGAGCAGGGTAGAATCTCCAGTCATGTGTCTTGAACAACCACTATCCAAGTACCACAGATTCTTTCTGTTTCCCTACACACATCAAAACCAAATCAAGTTGATTTTAGTACCCAAGTTTCCTTGGGTCCTGCCTTGTTAGCTTTCTTCTTTTATTTCTTAGATTTTATCTCATTTGACTTGGGGATATCTAATTCATCCTTAGTCATCTGAATTGGACCTTTGAAACCAGTCATTAAAATATAATTATCATGCATATTTTGATTAACAGGAAATGGCATCCTATTTGCAAACATGTTATTCCAGTAAGGCATGCTAAATGGCATTTGAGGTATACTAAATGCAACATAATAAGGATTAGGTGCAAATGGCATATTAGCAAATTGTGCATTCATATTCTGTGCAGATATAGAATTTATAGGCATAGAAGGCATGGCATTCATGTTGGGAAAAGAAGGTGGTACAGATATGGGAGTAGGCATGGCAAGTTTGTAATTAACAGAAAAATGATTAGCACTACCACACTTAACACATATTTTTCTTGGAGCATACTTATCAGGTGTGTAGTTGTTATGTTTGTTAATCCCTACTTTCCCATTTCTATTGTTTTTCTTTTTAGCCTCTATTTTAACCTTAATCTTTTCTAATCAGTCATTCAATTGCTTGATGGACAAATGACCAACATTCACTTTCTTGTCCATCTCCACTTGACTTGATTTTCTAGAAATAAAGTTTTTGGAAACTGATCCATATTTTTTGTTTAACTTGGCAAGTTTGGCTTTACTCACAGGTTTGCTCACAGTCTACGGATGAGGATTTATGTCACCCGACAGATAATACTTTTGATTATCCGATGGATGACTCTCATCATCTGTCGAGTCTATATCTGTTAGCAATCCTTCAACCAAATTGGATTCCAGCTTCTCTTTACTTTTTTTCCAGGCTGCATCACAGAAGGAATCAATTCCTTGAACTTTGGTAATTCGAGCATGAACATCTCTAGATGATTTCCATGCCTTAATCACCTCCTGCTCTCGTTCAAGCTGCTTCTTCAAAATCTCTTCTTTCTTCAAGGACTCAGTTAATTCATCCTTTGCAATCTTACATTCTATTCTCAATTTTTCAAATTCAATAAACTGGGACTCTAGCACATTATTCCTCTCACTTAAAAATAAATTGTTTTCTTTGATTTTAGCATTTTCCTTAGTGAGGGACTTAAGTGTAACACGTAAATGATATAATTCTGTAGATATGTCATTAATTGCATCATTACACTCAGCTTTAGATAAATGTGCAAGGTTAGTGGTGATTACCTGATTACTTGAAGAACTTGTCTCTATTTCATCAGACTTGGCCATTAGGGCTAGATTGACATAGCTGACATCTTCATCCTCATCCAAACCATCTGCTGCTCAGTCATTTTCTTGTGTAATAAAAGCCTTTTCTTTTTGTTTGAGCAACTTAAAATACTTCTGTTTATAATCCACAGGCTCAAACTTCTTCTTGCTGGAATCTGACTTTCTGCACTCACTGGCAAAGTGCCATGCCAAGCCACATTTGAAACATTTGAATTTTGATTTATCCACCATGTTTCTATTTGGCTTAGCTGCTCCAAAGTTCTTCTTGAACTTGAGCTTGACAAATCTTCTAGAAAGGAATGAAAGATGTTCATCAATATCATCCATATTATCTTGGCTCAAAGTATCTTCATTTTCTGCTATCAGCCCCTTGCCCCTGTTTTCACAGACCTTTGAAGTAGACTCAACAGCTTCTACCTCCACCTCTTTCTCTTTATCTAACTCAACAACCAGTGCTATGGACCCTCCTTTCTTCTTTCTTTTCTCCATCCTCTCATCTTGCTCTATTTCAATCTCATAAGTTTTCAGGATGCCATATAGAGTCTCCAAGGTAAACTCCTTGTAATCCTGTGAATTTCTCAGTGAGACTGTCATTGGTTTCCATTCCTTTGAAAGAGATCTAAGAAACTTGAGATTGGAGTCTTTTGTCTGATAGACTCTTCCATGCAACTTCAGAACATTTAGTAGTTTTTGAAACCTACTAAAAATGTCAGTGAGAGACTCACTATCTTCACAATGAAAGTGCTCATATTGTTGAATTAGCAGCTGCATCTTATTTTCCCTTACTTGCTCAGTACCATCATAGATAATCTGAATTGTATCCTAAACCTCCTTGGCAGTTTTGCAGTTAATGATGTTATCAAACATATCACCAACAACTCCATTGAACAATATATTCATGGCCTTTTTGTCTTTCCTGACTTGCTCAATATCAGGATCTGACCATTCATGCCTAGGCTTGGGAACAGATGGTTCATTCCCTGTTGCAGCTCTCATTGGTACATGAGGACCTCTTTCTATGTAATCCACATAGGCATCATCTTGAGAAAGAAAATGTAAGTGCATTTTCACCTTCTAGTGGTGATGATTGTCTTTATCTAGAAATAGAATCTTCACTCCAACATCCTTCTTGTTCATCTTGCTGTTTTGTTATGATCTTTGAACTCTTTGTACTTCAAGAGCTTGATCCGATACCAATTGTTATTCCCTAACAATACAACAAGAATTACAAAAGGGGGGGGGGGTTGAATGTAATTCTGGCTTCTTTTTAAGATTTTTGAAAAATGGTTCTAACTCAATAATATATATGTGTTTGATTTGCAAAGTGCGGAATGAAAGAATTATATAAATAAAAACACAAGTAATAAAAACACAAGTCTTTAAAATTTTCTGGTGGATTTGAATGTATCCACCAGATATATATATATATATATATATATATATATATATATATATATATATATATATATATCGAGAGAACTCTGTGTAGCTCAAATAAGCTCACAGCTGCTTACAACTATGAACAACTAAAACTTGCAGAGAAATGCTAAAGGATACAGCTTATAAATGTTTCTCTGAAAATATATTTTCTTGGTCTAGTTAGTTGTTGTTTTACTTGTTGTACTTGGTTTATATATCACCAAGTTTACATAGCAAAAAGACAAGATAATAAAACAAAACTATCAAGTCTAACTCTATGATACTTCATTACTCTATTCCAGCATCTCTGAAAACCTTCATAGCTTGCATGAAAATGGTAATGCTTCTTTGTTCTCATTTTCCTGCTAAACAGGTTGCCACATTCCTTTTGCAAACACCCAACGCGTATGACTGTGTTGTCACTGTCAACAGATGTTTGAATTGATCATCCGTCGGGTACATGCTTGTTATCCGTCAGGTAGCCTTGTTGATCATCCATCGGGTAGCTTTGTTAATCATCCGTCGGGTAGCCATTTATCACTTGACTCTATTTCATTTGTGCAGAATTACAGGACATCTTATATTTATATTTAATCAACCTATTCTGCACATCTACTAGTAGTCTTCATGACTCATAAGCTACTACAGAAACTATACAAAGTTGTTTGTTGAAATGTGCTACATGACTTATTGTTACATAAGCTACTCACCCGATGGATATCAATTAGTCATCCATCGGGACTATATTGAATCATCTGTCGGGACTATAGTTGATCATCCGTCGGGTGCTACAAAATTCACTAAGTTAAATCTACTATGGTATTTTGTTTAGCTTATCATCAAGTACACAACATATTCCTAATAAATCTCTATTGAAGCGACAGTGAATATAGAGGTTTAGAACTTGCCATGCTAGCATAGGTTCATATTTTGTTATGCATGATTCGTAGGTAATTTTAACCATCTTACTTTCCCTATGTAATCAAGATAGATAACTTGCGCATTAAACCTTTATGTTATCAAATTATATAGACGTATATGGTCTCAACATACTTGGTGTCTATTCAGCTTCTATTTCTTTTATGGATGTCTAGTAGTAGGGTATTAGTACAATGAAAGTTGGCGTTTACTAGTTTCGTGTTATCTGATTAGTTGCCATCACCATTGCATGTTAAGGTTAAGAACAATAAGTTTGAATGAAGTATTTAATGAAGTTAGAATCACATGTTTGTCCCATATAGTAAATCAAATCCTTTAATCTCTTAGTTATTTGCATGTTAGTTAATCTCTTAGTTATAAACAATCTCAACTTGTTATTCGTCTTAGCATTGAACGATAGTCATGCTATTGTTGCATGAGTGCATAAATTGAACTTAACCTAAACCAGTGTCTATGGGAACGAACTAGAAATAATTCTATATTACTTGTGAACGCGTATACTTGCGTGTAAATTTAGCGCAAGTTTTCATTCTAACAGGAATTACGATGACGCTTCATGAGGTTCTACACAAAGGTTCACTGAAATGGAGGTTTACAACGGTGCAACAAGGGAAGCGTATGACGGTCGCTATTGGCAAGGATTCCACGATGGCCACTACGGTAGAAGGTGATAACGAGGAGTAAGCATTGATGAAGGAGTCCATAGACGATGTTCCAAAGTTAAGGGAGAATGAATAAGACTATCAAAAACAAGGAATGATCGGAGTTCTGAGGAAGCGTCCTCAGACCCTTTAGGGCGCGCCTTCGCAACATGAATAGGATAATGATAATAAGTTAGTAAGAAGGTTGCTCCCAAACCTCAAATGAGAAGAGAACTATACATAAGAATTATACAAGTCAGGATTGGAAACCCCTTGAGGAGCTCCATGTTAGTGTATACTGAAAATATTTATTTGAAGTATATACATTTATTTCTGGCCAGTTTAATTGAGAATCATTTGAATGTTTACATGTTGTCTAATATTATATATTGTGAACAATCTAGTATCAAATGGGATACAGAATATTAGATTGTTAAATACGGTTATATAATATAATAAGGTTCACAGCACAGGTGGTGTTGGACAATCCACTAGTATGGCTGTAGTATTATTTAGATTAGTTTATATTGACTAATAAATAATACTAGTATACTTTGTGTATATTGAACAGGATCAAATTTAGAATTGTTCCCTTAATACTGATTAAGAAGGAGAACTAAGATTCTATGTTATTATTAATGCTTAGGTTCTTAATCCGGAAATAGTAATTGACACGTGTATATTATTTACATGCTTTGATTTATATATGAAGTAATTCTTTTAAATTATATCATTATATTTTGGGTGATGGAATTATATACATGGTGGATATTATTTATTGAAGGAATCCATGTCCTGATAATATTCGGGTTAATGATGTCCCCTTGAAAGCTCAAAAATATTTAATTATGTGAAACCCTGCAGGTGGAATTTATTCTGGCATAATTAAATAAAGGTTGAGTGGATGATCAGGGATAAAAGATATTAATTAAATAAATTATCAGTAATTTATTTAATTAATGGACATGTGATATTTTAAATATGGGGAATTTAATAAGTAAATAATATTGGAACCGAATTAATTATTTAAATTGCGGTATTAGGAAAGGTAGTGCAAATATTAATTCTTTAGTGGATTGAATTAATATTTAATTACATTGGGCTAGGCTCAAGATGTAATTATAAGGCCCAACCTAATTATCCATGGTCCCTATTGTAGCCTATATATATTCTTATTCTCTTCTTGCTTGGTAGAGGGTAAAAAACATATTGTAGCCACCAAGAAGCAAGAAGAGAGGATAACTTGAGAAGACGGAGGCCACACTTCGCTCAAGGGAATTTGGGAATACAATAGAAGAGCGTGGAATCAACCGTTAACAAGGTGATTTTCTTTTCGTAATCTTTATCGTAAAACGTAGTAGCACCCCAAGTCCGTGGATCCCAACAATTGGTATCAAGAGCCTGGTAATGGGTTCTCCGTCTTATGATATGATGTCCATGTCGTAATTATATATGCGTGTATATAGTGTTTTGCTTGTATTGGTTTTGATGCAGGTTGTTAATCCACTATTATGGCCATGTATATTTTAATTATGTGTTTGGATCCCACGAGGTTTAATCGTGGTTAATTTTTGTTTTGGTTTCCACGTGGTTTAATCGTGGTTGTAATTTACACGAAGGTTGATCGTGTTAGAATAGATTTTACAAAATTAGTTTTGTATTAGATCTATTTTTTGTAATTGTTCCGGGTATTTTGTAACAATTATGTGCGATCGGAAATCAATTCCGGTGTTTTTTTTGTTCTACTGTGCAACACAAGGGGCTGCTGTTGGTGTTTGGTTCGAACAATAACCAAAACAAAAACACAACAGACAAGGCGACTGGCGGCTGGCGCGTGGAATTCAGCAGAAACAGGGGGTAACGCAGGCCGAACCCGCGCAACATGCCCAGTTTGGCTGTAACACAGGCCGAACCCGCGCAACACGCCCAGATTGGCTGTAACGCAAATCTGGCATGCGCAACAGGTGCTGGCGGCAGATTTTTTTTTTCTCAACAGCTGGAATTTTTTTTCAGAGGGCCATAATAGTGGAAAATTTATTTTAATTTTTTCCATTAATTTTTTAATTATTGCTTTAATTTATTGATTATGTGTGTCGTTAATTATGTGTATAATTCCTTTAAAATTGCATATTTAACATAATTAGGACGACATGGACATAAATTTTATTTATTGCTTTAATTAAATGTTATATGTTGTTAAAATTATGTGTGTATTTTGAATGCATGGTTATACATAATTGTAACGACATAGGGCCCCATTTAATTTTAAAATTCCTCAATTTTAATAAAAATTCTAAGTGGGAGAGGGAATTAATATGAAATTAAATCCCATGGTCTCCATTATTGTTTGTATGTAATTTAACATAAAGACGAATATAAATTATATATACGTCACCCATCGTGGCATGTAATTTATGGTGTCTAGAATGTTATAGAAATTACTAGAACAAACTTCTTAAATTAATAAGTTTTAAAAAGGAATAAATACGAATTTTCTTTAATTCTGATATGGGGCGATTTTGTCAAAAACGGGTTCATCGAACTTGTAAGGCTGTGGGTATTAAGTGAGAGTGATGTGACTCCTCCACTACCTGGAAATCAAACCCATTGATGAATATTGAATTGAAGTATTCTATTCAAGGCAAAATTACGAATATTGGAAGGTATACACGCCACCCATCGTGGCGTACCAAGTTCCATAGATTTTGAATAATTTAAGATTTGATGATGGTATACACTTAGCTATGAAAAATAATATAGACCACCCCAACGTGGCATATTATTTAGTAATAGGACCGAAGTAATATTTAAACAAAATTAGGTGGTATACATGTCACACATCGTGGCGTACCAGAAACTTATGGTGTTTAGATGTTAGTGCATTTAATTTTAATAATTGTTAGAGGAATCAATAGCTCTTAATAATTAATGCACCCTTATTTATGTGTAATATGATGTTTTTTTTATGCATGATTCTCAGGATAAAATGGGCTTTAATCCACTATTCACCATACTTAAGGATAACAAACTTACCGGACCTAACTATATTGAATGGAAACAAAATTTGGACATTGTGTTGACTGCTGAGGAGTACAAGTTTTGCACTTATGAACCCAAGCCTGATCAGCCTGCTGCTGATGCTCCTGAAGATGAGAAAGAGTATTATAAGCGGTGGATTAAGGCTGATGAGATGTCGCGATGTTACATTCTAGCAGCAATGTCGGGTGTTTTGCAGCATCAGCATCAGTCTATGGCCACTGCTTCGGATATGCTCTTTAATCTCAAGGAACTTTTTGGAGATCAGAATAGGGCTGCTAGGCAAGTAGCCATGAAGGCTTTAATGAACACTCAGATGGCTGAAGGAACACCTGTAAGGGATCATATTCTCAAGATGATGTCACATCTGAATGAGATAGAGATCCTTGGTGCTAAACTTGACGGGGAAACCCAGATTGACATTATCCTTATGAGCTTGTCCAAGAGTTTTGAGCAGTTCCGCTTGAATTACAACATAAATAAGAGGCAATATAGTCTCGCGGAACTGCTGACAGAACTTCAGGCAGCTGAAGGATTATTTCGGCAGAGTGTTCAAGTGAATGTGGCTGAGAAAGGTTCTTCCTCTAAGCCGAAAGGTATTAAGAAGAAGGAAAAGGATCAGACACAGAAAGCTGTGAAGGCAGTGGGAGTTCAGGGTGGTGTGAAAAAGCCTAAGGGAAAGTGCTTCAGATGCAAACAGTCAGGTCACTGGAAACAGAATTGTCCTCTTCCTAAGAAGACAAACAATACTGGTATGTCTCTTTCTCTAGTTACAGAAACATTTATAGTGGCTATATCTACGAGCACTTGGTGTGTAGATACAGGAGCCACTGATCATGTTTATAATTCTATGCAGGGGTTCCAGCTATCCAGAATGCTTAGAGATGGTGAGATATACGTGTTCATGGGAGATGCTACGAAAGTAGCAGTAGTTGCAGTATGAGTTATTCATTTATCTTTTGGTTCTACTAGTATTTTGGTTTTGAACAATTGTCTTTATGTACCTTATTTTAGAAGGAATTTAATTTCGGTTTCTAAACTTGCTTTGGATGGTTATAATGTTTGTTTGGATCGTAATGTTTCTATTATGATGAATAAACGAATTATATGTTCTGGTACATTGCAAGACAATTTATATATAATTAATCCTAGTCAACCTGCACTGCAACTGCAATTTAGGAAATCGAACAACACATCTACTAACTCTACTAAAAAAAGGAACCTTCTAGTATGAACCAAACATATCTTTGGCACTTGAGATTAGGTCATATTAACTTGAGGAGGATTCAAAGACTGGTAGTAGACGGGCCTTTAAGCTCATTGGCAGTGGAGCCATTTCCAGTTTGTGAATCCTGCTTGGAAGGTAAAATGACTAGTAGGCCTTTCAAGGCAAAGGGGAATAGAGCCAAACAACTGTTAGATTGGTTCACTCTGATTTATGTGGACCCATGAATATCCGAGCAAGAGGTGGTTATGAATATTTCGTCACTTTCATTGATGATTATTCTAGATATGGGTACGTTTATTTGTTGCGCCGTAAGTCTAAGTGCTTTGATAAGTTCAAAGAGTACAAAGCTAAAACGGAGAAGTGACTTAATAAAAGTATCAATTCACTACGATCAGATCGTGGTGGCGAATACTTGCTTGGAGAATTTAGGGAATATTTATCATAAAATGGGATAGAATCCCAGTTAATTGCACCAGGCACACCCCAGCAGAACGGTGTAGCAGAGAGAAGGAACCTGACTCTTTTAGAGAGTGTTAGATCGATGATGAGTTATTCGGATTTACCCAAGTCATTTTGGGGACATGCCTTAGAGACAGCAGCTTATCTTCTGAACTTAGTACCTTCTAAGTCGGTTCCTAAAACCCCCTTAGAATTGTGGACCGGGGATAAACCGAGTCTAAGACATATTCGAATATGGGGTTGTCCAGCACATGTGCTGAACAAGAACGTGACTAAGTTAGAATCTTGTACAGAAGTAAAGTTGTTTGTAGGCTACCCCATGGGAACGAAAGGATATTTACTTTATAGTCCGAAGAATCGGGATGTCATTGTTAGCACCAATGCAAGATTCTTAGAGGAAAACTATATAATGAATCACAAACCCATGAGTAGTGTCCTTTTAGAGGAACTAGTGGGAGGGACAGATAATACCCATGAAGCTGTAGTACAAGTAGAACAACCACAACAAAATGCATAACCTGTCACTAATACCGTACCAGTGCATCGTCGTAGTGGGAGGGTTGTTCAACAGCCTGATAGATTCATGTTTTTGGGAGAGTCTTCAGACTTGGTCTCTAGTGAACATGATGATGATCCCCGTACATACGAAGAGGCAGTATAAGACAAAGATGCAGATCTTTGGCAAAAGGCGATGGAATCTGAGATATAATCAATGTATTCTAATCAGGTCTGGGAGCTCGTGGAACCACCCAAAGGTATAAAACCTATTGGATGTAAGTGGATTTACAAGAAAAAGAGGGGATTAGATAAAAAGGTGAAAGCCTGAAAAGCAAGACTTGTTGCGAAATGGTATACTCAGAAAGAAGGTATCGATTATGAGGAAACCTTTTCACCAGTAGTCATGCTTAAGTCAATCCATATTCTTTTATCTATAGCAGCTCATCTCGATTATGAGATTTGGCAAATGAATGTCAAGACAGCTTTTCTTAATGGAAGTCTTGAAGAAACCATCTATATGCAGCAACCAAAAGGATTCATTAAGGAAGGCCAAGAGAATCTGGTATGTAAGCTTAAGAGGTCTATTTATGGACTTAAACAAGCTTCTAGAGACTGGAATATTCATTTTGATCAGGCAGTCCAGTCATATGGATTTGATCAAAGTCCAAGCAAATCGTGCGTGTATAAGAGAAGTGAAGGTAATGCAGTGGTTTTTCTAGTACTATATGTAGATGACATTTTACTCATTGGAAACAATGTTGAGATGTTGTCATCAGTAAAGGCATGGTTGTTCAAACAATTTGACATGAAGGACTTAGGTGAAGCGGCATACATCCTTGGGATCAAAGTTATAAGGGATCGCAAGAAAAGGATGTTGGCTTTATCTCAAGAGCCCTACATTGATGAAGTATTAGCTTGTTTTAATATGCAGAACTCAAAGAAAGGTTTTCTACCTTTTAAGCATGGAGTTGCTCTATCTAAGAAGCAGTGTCCTTCGACACCTAAGGATATAGAGAGCATGAAAGCAGTTCATTATGCTTCAGCATGTGGAAGCTTAATGTATGATATATTATGTACGAGGCCTGACATCTGCTTTGTTGTAGGCATGGTTAGTAGATATCAGTCGAACCCAGGTCAGGAACATTGGAGCGCAGTAAAAACTATACTCAAGTACCTGAGAAGGACTAAGGAGTATATATTAATTTACAAGGCCTCAGATCTATTTCCTTTGGGATATACTGATTCAGATTTCCAATCAGATAGAGATAAGAGGAAATCAACCTCGGAATATGTTTTTACTTTGGGAGGTGGAGCCGTTATATGGAGGAGTGTAAAGCAGAAATGTATTGCAGACTCCACCATGGAGGCTGAGTACGTGGCGGCCTCTGAGGCTGCCAAGGAGGCTGTATGGTTCAGGAACTTCCTTTTGGACTTAGATGTGGTACCTAATTTGCCTAAGAGCTTGACAGTGTATTGTGATAACACTGGTGCTGTGGCAAATTCAAAGGAACCACGAGACCACAAAGCAGCTAAACATATTGAACATAAGTATCATCTCATACGAGGAATCGTAAAGCGAGGAGATATAGTTGTGGCTCATATATCATCAGAAGACAACCGGGCAGATCCTTTCACAAAGAGCTTGCCAGCCAAGGTTTTTGACAACCATGTGGAAGCGATAGGAGTCAGATGGATGGACACGTAGATTTTTGTGTAATAGTGGATTAAATAAACACTGATGTACACATAGAATATTTTGAGTATAAGTAGAAGATTGTTAGTGTATACTGAAAATATTTATTTGAAGTATATACATTTATTTCTGGCCAGTTTAATTGAGAATCATTTGAATGTTTACATGTTATCTAATATTATATATTGTGAACAATCTAGTATCAAATGGGATACAGAATATTAGATTGTTAAATACGGTTATATAATATAATAAGGTTCATAGCACAGGTGGTGTTGGACAATCCACTGGTATGGCTGTAGTATTATTTAGATTAGTTTATATTGACTAATAAATAATACTAGTATACTTTGTGTATATTGAACAGGATCAAATTTAGAATTGTTCCCTTAATACTTATTAAGAAGGAGAACTAAGATTTTATGTTATTATTAATGCTTAGGTTCTTAATCCGGAAATAGTAATTGACATGTGTATATTATTTACATGCTTTGATTTATATATGAAGTAATTCTTTTAAATTATATCATTATATTTTGGGTGATGGAATTATATACATGGTGGATATTATTTATTGAAGGAATCCATGTCCTGATAATATTCGGGTTAATGATGTCCCCTTGAAAGCTCAAAAAGATTTAATTATGTGAAACCCTGCAGGTGGAATTTATTCTGGCATAATTAAATAAAGGTTGAGTGGATGATCAAAGATAAAAGATATTAATTAAATAAATTATCAGTAATTTATTTAATTAATGGACATGCGATATTTTAAACATGGGGAATTTAATAAGCAAATAATATTAGAACCGAATTAATTATTTAAATTACGGTATTAGGAAAGGTAGTGCAAATATTAATTCTTTAGTGGATTGAATTAATATTTAATTACATTGGGCCAGGTTCAAGATGTAATTATAAGGCCCAACCTAATTATCCATGGTCCCTATTGTAGCCTATATATATTCTTATTCTCTTCTTGCTTGGTAGAGGGTAAAAAACATATTGTAGCCACCAAGAAGCAAGAAGAGATGATAACTTGAGAAGACGGAGGCCACACTTCGCTCAAGGGAATTTGGGAATATAATAGAAGAGCGTGAAATCAACCGTTAACAAGGTGATTTTCTTTCATAATCTTTATCGTAAAACGTAGTAGCACCTCAAGTCCGTGGTTCCCAACACTCCACACCCCCTAGGGCGCACCCTGGGAGTCCGGAGGAGCTTCCGGAGATCTTTAAACCCCTTAGAGCGCGCCCTGAGGGTACGAAGGGGCCTCTGGAGCCCGTTTTTCCGCAAAATATATTGAAAACGCCGTTCTGTAGTCTTGCAATTTTTCCTTGTAGGTGAATGATAGGAATCATATTTGAAGGCTTCGTTCGGTAGTATTTCGAGTTATCCTCGTAGTGGTGTGGTTGTTAAAACTAGTGTGTGCTTTGGGACACTTATCTCTGCCATCGACGAGTTGTCCTCGTCGGGAGACTTTGGGGTTATCTCGCACTTTGTACTTATATGTATAGAATCACTTGTCTTGTAGGTTGGTGCGTTATTCTCAATTGAGGGGGGCAAGAATGCACTTGAGCATTTGTAAGTCTCGGCTATATCTACAATTACGATCGACAAAAATAGCAGTAGCGGAGAGGATATCCACCGGTCGGTGAGTTTCCTTATCTATGAAGTTCCGAATTCGTAATCGAGGCTTGGGTGTTTGTGACTAGGTCGCATCGCTGACACTCCTAAAGCAAATACATGTTCGAGTTATAAAGGAAAGTTGGTTCAAAAACTTCTATTGAGTCTCGAAATGAGAAGCCAAGTCCATATTGATTTCTTGTTCTCCAAAAATTATGTAGGGCTTGGTCCTCTATAGAAGAATGTATGTAAGCACATTGTAAAAGGTTGGAAGAGAGAGTTTTATACACAACCATCAAACATCCTTACAATCTCGATTCATCATAATCATTATACTCCGACGACTTTTACATGATATTAGAGTCAGAGACACCTACCACCAGTGGCGTAGTCAGAAACTTAAGTTACCAGGGTCAAAAAATTTCAATGTCAAAATTGTCAAAAAGATTTAAAGAATTTTGGTAAATTTTCAGTTCATTTCCAAATTACTTGGCTCAAAATTAAATATAGTATTACAATTATTTCTTTTGAGTAGGGTCAAATTAAAATTTTAATACTACATTTTTTCTAAAAAAATAATCTACATATAAATCTTTTTGAAAATATAGACCAGTGGATTCATCATCCCCCACTGCTTGTACATTGGCTACACTACAGCGGACCAAGGTACGACAGACTGACTTGCGGGTAGGCATGTCAACATAAATAGCTATTCTTGTGTCTTCCCTGTTGCACCGGGGTAATATTTTAGCAGGATTTAGTGATTATGATAGTTACTGTTAGCAATATGCCCAATAAGGCCTTCTGAACTAAAGACCGTCGACAACCTCGCTATTGGGCCGAAGGCCCACCAGGCCCATAGGACGAGGGCCCGCGGAGAGTCATGGGCCAAAGCCTTCTCTCCTTCAGGACCGTTGGAACACAGAGGAAGCATAACGCCCCATTTTACTCCCTACATAATGAGGAGTAACATAAGCAGCAGTTATGGTGAGGTTGGGTATAAAACCCCTGGAAAAGTAAGATATACAGACACTAATTCTCACAAACACTCTGCTTTTCTTGTAGTATTTACCTCACCTTTACAACCAGATTCTTACTCTCACACCGGAGGGGATCGGGGGTAAAAACCCTCGCATTCTCTTCACTTTCAGGTACCAGCCGAAGCCACCTTCAAGTAAGCCGAAACCTGTTCAAACACTCGAAGGAATCTGGGCGTAACATGTGGTGTCGTCTGTGGGAATACGAGAGTTACAAGCTGAGATAATGAGAACATGACAGAAATAATTCACGAGCATTCACCACCACCTGGTTTTTCCAAGGGACAACCATCCACCCTAGTGGATGGAGATGGGTCATCACGATAACCCCTGAAAAAGAGGCCTTACTCCTAAAGATCCGGGCAGAAAAGGCCGCAGAGAAGGGCAAGGCCAAAACTGATCAAGTTGACAAAGAAGCGGAAGTGCGAGCGAAGAAAAGAGAGGCTGATGCGCTCGATTGAAGGCCCTGCAGCTGCAAAGAGAGGAGATTGAGTTGCAAGAATGAGCCTTGCGGGAATCGATGCAGGCCGATGATCCTGGCAGAACGAACAAGGATAGAAGAGAACGTCGAGTGCATGACGAAGAAGATGAGTCTGACTCTGATTCGCATCCCCAAAGGAAAAGAGCCAAACAACCCTTTTCTTCTGATTCGGACGAAGAGCCCGATGGATCCCGCATCAGGCTCAATCGCCTAGAGAAGGCCCTGTTCGGCGATAGGAGGGCCGATAGAGATCCGGTCGTGATACAAGAGATTAAGTAATATCGACCCCCTCCGGGAGAAGAGAGGCAGTTCCCTAAGATGAGCGAGTTCAGTGGGAAAGGAGACCCTGAGGACCACTGCGAAAAGTACGAACTCCTGATGGTTGGGATGGGTCACAATGATATCATGTTGTGCAAAATGTTTAAGACATATCTCAAAGGGTTGGCTTCGATGTGGTATAAGTCCCTCAAGCCCAGGTCCATTGAATCCTACGAGCAGTTGAAGAGGAAGTTTTTGAAGTACTACTCGCACCTGTGTCGAAAGGCGAAGGATACTGAAGCCCTAGTCCACTGCAGACAAAGGGCGAACGCAGAGCTGGGTGACTATCTTGCTCGGTTTAAGGAAGAAGCTGGAATGGTTACTAATCTTGATAAGGTCAAAGCAATGGTCTTCCTAACGGTGGGGCTGGACCCCTATAAAGGTAAAAAGCTTCGCTCATCTCTTTACGATTTTCCCCCGAAATCCCTGAATGATATATATGTGAGAGGCGAGAACATTCGCCGAAAATTGGAAAGCATTGGGGGATATAAGGATTCGTGAAGGGACGACCGATCAAAGCAAGCCGATAGGTACGAAGGCTCAAGATCAGGCGCTGACCGAAGGGATAGTAGGAAAGAAGGAAGAAGAGAAACGGGTCCCGGGGCCGAACGGCGATGAGATAGAGATTCGGCCGTATTCACCCCTTTGAATGCACCGATCTCCAAGTTCTCCATGAGATTAAGGGCAAACCCGGATTCGTCCGTCCGGCCAAAATGAAGGTCCCAAACCACAAGAAGAACCCTGATAAATACTGCGACCATCACAAGGATAAGGGGCATAACACCGATGAGTGTTATCACCTCAAAAAGCTCATCGAGCATATGATCAAAGACGGCGAGCTTAATCAGTTCGTCCGAGATCTAAGAGATAGGTTGGGGCCGAAGGAGAACCAGGAGGAGGAGATAGAAGCCGAGGAGCCGGAGCGAAGGGATAGAATTAGGGGCGAAGTAAAAACTATATCTGGGGGCAGCATCCTGGATAAGGACAGTAAGACAACCAAGAAGAAATATGCCTGACAAGTATACAATCTATATCAGTTCGGTCAGGCGAAGCCCCATATGCCCATGACCTTCAGCACAGAATACTATAAGGATGTCATTCGCCCATACGAGGACCCTCTTATTATAAATCCTATCATCGGACAGAATAAGATATGGAAGGTAATGGTAGATACCGGAAGCTCGGCCAACATACTGTTCCACAAAACCTACTATAAGATGAACTTGGCCGGAGAGCAGTTAGAGCCCTGTAATGAGGCTCCCCTTTACGCCATTGGAGGACATCCCATTCAGTTTGAAGGAACAATTACTCTACCAGTCCTCCTAGGCAAATTGCCATATACTGTCGAGAAGCCAGTGAAGTTATACGTAGTTTGGATCGAAAGCCCGTTGTTAGGGCGAAAACACGCACTAATATTCACGCAAGTATACGCGTTCGCAAGTAATATAGAATACTTTCTAGTTCGTTCCCTCAGAGACTCAGACTAATTTATTGTCTAATTTAACTCACTCACCAATGTATGATTACTTCTCTATGTTAAGATAATAACACTTAAAATTGTTGATTAAATATTAACTATAATTAACTACTTAATTAACCACTTAACTAACACTTCAATTTATCAATAATAAAACACTCATGAGATCACAACTTCATTATTACTTCCTTCTATAGCCATTGTTATTACCTTTAGCATGTGACAGTGATGACATTAATCGAATAACACGAAACTGATAAAAGCCAACTTTCATTGTACTAATACCATTCTACCAAACATCCACAATTAAGATAGAAGTTGAATAGTCATCAATTATGTTGAGTTCCTATATGTCTACAGAAATTGATAACACAACGATTTAAGCACAAGTTATCCCTTTTGATTACATAGGGCAAATAAAACTGTTAGAATTACCCACTAATCATGCTCAACGTACATGAACCTATGCTAGCATGGCAAGTTCTAAATCTCAAGATCCACCGTCGCTTCACAAGAGATTAACACCCTATCTTATATGTTCGCGACACACATAAGACGAATACGCACAACCAATACTAGATATCATGCAATCATCACACACTAAAGTATTAAACAATTAACTAAAGAATTCCATAATAAATCCGTTGCAACCCCATGATCACGATTAGCCCATAATAGAACTTATCGCCATCATGGGTTCATATGAAATCATGATAAACAACACAAGAAAATAATAACTAAACTAATTATATTAAAACAGAGTACGTCACAAGAGTAAATAAGTCAAAGCAAGAAAACTAGAATCCAACGTTACAACGAAACAAGAATCACAAGAAAATATGCTTCCTCTTCGCTGCAGTGTGCTAAATCGGTCTTCTTCCTTATCTCCTTCGCTTCTTGCGCAAAACACAATCTAAAACATAATCTCATTTTTTCTCTCTGTGAAAACGTCTCAAATCTACTTATATAATAGTCCCATAAAACTCAGATTACATAGAAGTTGGAAGCCAAACAGAAGTAGAAGTCTAAAATAATTTATCCTTTTCCCCGACCCTGCGCGGCCGCTCAGCATTTCTGCGCGGGCGCGCAAGGCTGCTGCGCGGCCGCTCAGCATTGCTGCGCGGGCGCGCAGGACCCTACTGGAAAAAATCCAGGTTTGCTCCATTTCTTCGCCGTAATCTGCCCGTTCTTTTCCTCTCGCAATGGTGAACACATGCCAAGGCTTATTCTTGATGATTCCTCCTCCGAAATGCAACTAATACCCTGAAATGCATAAACACTAGAAAAATGCATCAAATACACAAAATACTTGATTTCAAGACACCAATTTAAGCCATTTTAAGACGTTCTAAGTGGTATAAAATGCCACTTATCACACCCCCAAACTTAAATCGATGCTTGTCCTCAAGCGTCACAGACTCAAAACAAATAAAAATATGCATGAATGCAATCTATATGAAAATGCAACGATCCCCCTTACTACAATTAACCAACCAAATTGTCACGTCTCAACGAATGCAGTTAGACACTAAAGATCAATAAACTCATGCAAACGGACATACAGCCAGAAACGTGGTGTGTGCAAATGCTTAACAGATATGCTTCGGAACTAGACCAATTACTATGACTAGACTATCCTCAAGGCAATCCTACGATTATACAAAGAATAAAAATTCTAGGCACAAAGTGATATACAACACTACAAGAACTCTGGAGCTTACTACGGAATCTTGCTTTTTATTTACAACTCAAATGCTTATTTGACCGTGCAATGAGTGAGGTCCATAAAAGACTTATACAATGGTATCCATGTAACGAGCGTTAGGTTAGCGGATCCCAGACTCTAAAAGCCTTAGGTCACTAGGCACAAAGTCCCCTAAGAACTTAATAACTCGAATACCAAAGAGCCCACTCTTGATCAATTATGCAAAAAAAATTTATTTTTTTTTTCTGAGCAAGTGCGTTTCGCTCCAACTTGCTCAACCCTAGACTACTCGCATAACATACGAGCCGGCTACTAGCCATTTGACGCCTAGCCACAACTAGCAACAAATTCCATTTTTACTCCATTTTTTTTTCTTTTTCATGCCTTTACCACTAAGAACCTATTATCAAATTCTAAGCATAATAAATAGATTATCCTCGAAAATAATCAGATCATAACAACAATCTAGCCCTTAAGCATTCTCTAAGACTTAGTGAAAATACAAGTGTTTCTAGCATGCATATCAACCTACACAACTTAATATCACTTTAATGCTATCACTATACTCGCATCAATATCACAATTCAGTCGATAAATCATTGCAAAAGGGATCATGGTATATGCATGAGCTATATGATATGACAAACAAATAAAGCTATATAAAAAAACTATATGGCAAAAATTATGCAACTATATGAACTAACTATCATGAATATGCAGCTATATGACACACACAAAATATTCCTTAACTACCACCCCCAAACTTAAAATCTTCACTGTCCCCAGTGAAGGTAGTAGAAAGGAACATAGGGTATACCTACTCGGAGTCATCATCATCATCACCCTCAGTGGGTGGAGTATCAGGCGGCGGGTATGCAGAGTCCTCACCAAAAACTGGCCACTGGATATCAGCTCCAAGGCCTCGAAAAGCAGTCCCTAACGCAAGAGTGAGCTCCTGAGCAAACCTGCTCTGCGTCTCATACATGGCATCCATCCGCCGTGAAAGCCTCCTATACCGTGCATCACCCATCCCAGCACCCTCCTGAGCTCTCGAAGAACCAGCCTCACCACGCCCTGGCCTAGCCATAGTAGCACCTCGTGCTGGACGTCCTCCTGGAAGATGATAACCCAGCCCATGCTCCTCAGGCTCACCACCGGTCCACTCCTACATCCCATTCAGAGTGCCAGAATCTATCGGAGCTGCTGGCAACTGCAACTGCTCATGAGCCGGCCAGTTCACTCCTACTGCTCGGCATAGCTTCGTAACCGTGGATGCATAAGGGATGTTCATATGCTTTGCTCCCCTCAAAAACTTCAGAATTCCTTGGTAGATAAACTCACCAAGGTCCACATAGTATTCCTCATTCAGAATTCCCCACAACAACTGTGCTCTCTCAACTGTGACCTCGTGTGCATGTGAAGAAGGCAAAATATTAGCACATATAAATGCATTCCATGCACGGGCATACCTGTTCATGGCGATCGCCGGAAAGTGACGATACTCATTATTGGCTGGACTGCGGTTACAAACTATGCCCGGTCAACAGAGAGTCGCACAAATCAAATCCAAGTCAAAATCCTCAGCAGTCTTTTCATTCTAGTTCTCCTCCTCGGGCTTCCTCTCTCGCTGTCCAATCACACGGCGAATCGCCGCAGGATGATAATCAACCGTCAGCCCACGAACTACAGAAAACCCATTCTTTTCAGCCTTCGCGTTCACGTAGAACTCGCGAACAACACTCATCGGTACTGCTTCGGGTGACTCACAAAAAGCTATCCACCCCTTCTCTGCAATCATGGGCAACAACTCACCATCCCTCCCTGATGGTAAAAACCCCCTCTCCTTATAATCGGCTTCCCCAACAGCCTAGTGTACTCCTCCTCCGCAACTCTGTCAGTTAACCGAGGCCTTGCAGCAGTACCCCTTGATGAATCAGCAGTAGGAACTGTGCTGCTGCTGTCAATAGTGCGTGCTCTCTTGGGTGCCATTGATTTGTGAATAAAAGTGTGTAAGAACTGATTTTTGATGTTTATGAGAGGGTTTAAGTGTAGGAAGTTTGTGGGAGATATGTAGGATAGGTGTATGTATATATAGGGTGTGAAGTAGGTTAAATTAGATTATGAGTGGGGTTGAGGGATAAAATCATGGGGTAATGGGAAAAGAATTCGTGGGTTTATGTTCTGTGATGGGTTTTTTGTGTTTTTGTTTTGTTTTTTTTTTTTCTCTGAACTGCAAAAAAATTTCTGGAATTCGACCCCTGCGCGGCCGCTCAGCATAGCTGCGCGGGCGCGCAGAGGGTCTCTGGAAAAAAATTTTGCAGCCCCTGTTTTCTGATTTTTTTGTGTTTTGGATAGATTATTAACTTTTAAGGGTTCCTGTAACAACAATTCATGGGTTGCCTCCCACGCAGCGCTTCTTTTTCGTCATTAGCTTGACTTCCCGTACCTTTCTCAAGTAGTCAACAAAATGGCACTAACCACCTCTCGGTTTGCCATGTCCCCATAGTAGTGCTTCAACCGCTGACCGTTAACCTTGAATGCTTGGTCCGAATCATTCTCAAAAATTTCCACCGCTCCATGTGGAAACACAGTTTTGACAATAAAAGGTCCAGACCACCTTGATTTCAACTTCCCAGGAAAAAGTCGGAGCCGAGAGTTGAATAACATAACTTGTTGCCCTGGCACAAATAACTTAGGATGTAGCTTCCTATCGTGCCACCTCATCACCTTTTCCTTATACATTTTGTTATTCTCGTACGCTTGAAGTCGAAATTCATCAAGTTCATTAAGCTAAAGCATTCTTTTCTTACCAGCTGCATCTAAATCCAGGTTCAATTTCTTCAATGCCCAGTAGGCCTTATGCTCAAGCTCCGCCGGTAGATGACATCCCTGTAAGTCATATGTCATAGCCTATTTGTATATTCGAGGATTCAACTCAACTCAAATAAGAATGTAATAAGTAAATAGTGGATCGACCGTCAGAGAGATCTCGCAAAGTAATATCTGTCAAAGGATTCAGAAACAAGGTTCATCTACAGACTTGAGGAGTTAATTCACTGGAAGAAGTTCAAGAAGTTGATCATGCCTCAGTGATATAAATCAAGATCGTGGATTTAATCAAGTGACAGAGATCTCGTCAGGGTATCAATTAATTACAAGGATTTAATCTGAAGAAAATCAAAGTGTCAAAGTCAAGACATGAAGAATCGTCACGGAAGTTAGTCACTCATGAACCAGACAGTACATCGAGTGTCAATGTTGAAGTGGTGGAATTGATTCATAATTTTCAGTGATTTTCAGAAGATCTGCAGAAGCATGGTTGCTGCTCAAGACTAGAATTAATTCTCTATTAATTAATTAAGTCATATAATTTAATTAAGAAAATAAATTATATCTGCAAAGATTAATTTATTGATTAATTGAATTAATTGATTAATTAATTCTGAATTAATTTTAGGAATTTTCAGAATTTAAATTGGATTAAAATCTGCATTAAATCAGCAAGACAATTGAAAATGAACTAGCATGACAATCAGGATTGTCATACCGATTGTCATGTTAGGCCATTTTCAATAGTCTCACCGAAAGTTACACTAGGAGGAGGATTGTCTTGCTAGTTCATTCTGATTGTCATGTTAGTTCATTCTGATTGTCATGCTAGTTCATTCAGATTGTCTTGCTAGTTTAATCCATTGTCCTACCGATTGTCTTGCTGAGCTTAGGATTGTCTTGCCAGTTCAATTCTATTCTGTTGATTAAAAAGAAGCAGACAAGCAGCAGTTCAATTATCCATCCAATACACAAGTCAAAAACAAGAACACAGCAGCCGCAGCAAATATTTCATTTTTCATCTGCTTACTTCAAGATTAAATTTCTAGTTTGTAAAGTTAAATCCAATCAACTAGAAATCATTATCTTGTTCTTGTGTAACAATCTAGCGGATCAAAATCCCTAGAACTTAATCTCAAATCACGTTTAGCATTTGATTCTAATTATTGCAAAAATAGAAAAAGTTCATGTCGAATTTATTCTAAATTTGTGATAATTAAGTTGAGATTAATTCCTTGTAATCGATACAGTTGTTGTAACACCTTTCAAGTTTAATAATATTTTTATTTAACTTGAATTTTGTTTCACATTTTTTATTCCGCATTTAATTCGATTATTCGGTACTGTTTGTATTCAACCCCCCTTCTACAAACACATTGGGACCCAACAATTGGTATCAGAGCCTTCTGATTAACGAACAAATCAAGATCCTAGACTTTTGTGATTTTTCAACTCCTTGAATTTTTATTTATTCAAAAATTCATAATGACTTCACATAAAGTTGGAACCGTTAAAATTCCACAATTTGATAAAGAGAATTATATCATGTGGAAGAAGAAGATGCTATTATTTTTACAAGTTGCAAATCCCAAATATTCAAACTTGTTAAAGAAGGGTATAAAAACTCCGATGGTTATTGAACCGGAGGTAATAATAGATGGTGTGGTGACTACTGAAGCTAGAACCTATCCAAAAGAGCCTAAAGATTTTTCTCCTGCTGAGAAGGAAGAAGCCTCCTTGGATGCCAGCCTTCAATTAATATTAATTGATTCCCTTGATCCCTTGATGAACAGACATGTGATGAACTGTAAAAATTCCAAACACATGTGGGAAACTATTGAGGTGATTAATGAAGGCACAGAGGAAGTTAGGGAGAACAAGTTGGAAATCCTAACCTCTGAATATGAACATTTCAAATCAAATCCAGGAGAAGGAATTACTGAAGTGTTTGAGAGGTACAATGCGTTGATCAACAACCTGAACATCAATGGAAAGTATTATTCAATCAGGGAGGTCAACAAAAAGTTCCTTTTAACACTGCCAGCTCATCTTGAACATAGAATCACTGCCATTAGAGAAGCTAGAGATCTGAGTGAGATTTCTTTGGGCAGGCTCTATGGAGTGTTAAAAACCTATGAGTTGGAGCAGATTCAACAGAAGGAAGTCTACGGGAAGGATAGAATGGTCAGCACATCTACTGCACTTGTAGCTGAAGGTCAACAATAACAACAATCTCAACAGTTAGAAAGAATGGTACAGTTTTCCAAGGGTGAGGAAAATGAGTTAGTAGCAGAATATGATCCTCCTACTACAAATCAATCAAGTGATGATTTTTATTCCTTGGAAGAGCTGGAGCAATTGGAAGATGAATCAATGGCCCAAATTGTCAAGAGATTCTCCCATGTCAGATTCAGGAGGAATCCCAAGCTTAAGTACAAGTCCAACTACAACAAATTCCAGAAAGGTGGATCTTCATCCTCTAACACCAGCAGTGGTGGGTACAAAACAGGGATGGTTGATCGAAGCACCATTAGATGCTATAACTGCAATGAGTTGGGACACTTTGCCACAGAATATAGGAAGCCAAAGCAAGTAAGAAAGAACTCTGAAAGGGCTTATCCGGCAAAGGGAAGAAGCTGGGATGATACTGACAGTGAAGATGAAGATGAAGGAAATCTTGCTCTTATGGCTATTGATGGAAAAGCTTCATCGTCAAGAATAGAGGTAAAACTTTCTGATGCTGAAATGGTTTATCATCTAAGAGGTAACTTAGATTGTGCACGTCGTGATAATGAACTGTTAAGTTTAAAGATCACAGACCTTGAGAAAGAGGTCAATGAATTAAGACTTGTGCATATTAATCAAGACAAATTAAAAGAAAAGGTATCTTTTCTAGAGAATAGAGTTGACTGTTATAGAAAACTCGAAACTATTCTCAAAGACAAGATCACCGGTCTTGAGACTAAGGTTAGAGCCTACTTCAATTCTTGTTCGAAGGCTAAAGAGTTCTATAGTAAGCAAGCTGTTAATCAAACATCTGGAATAGGATATGATTACAATGCTGCTATTGGAGAATTAGCCATAAACTCCCCTCCTCATGTCTGTGCTAAAGGGAGGGAAGTACCACATGTGCTTAAGGGTGTTGATGAACCCCTCTATAAAGCATCAATTGCTGAACCATTTGATGCGACCTCTTCTGTTATTCAAGAGGAAATACGTGCTGAGGATCATGCTAATGAGAAGATTGTTTCCAAGTCAAGTGAGTCGAAAGTTCCAGTCAAAGTTGTGAAAGCAACTGAGACTAACTCAGACACACATGAGTTGGATAACAATAATGCCATGTCTACCATGCATAAATTGCCTGCTGTTAATCACTCTCATAAAGCATGTGGTGTTGCTAATTGTATGTCTTGTGCTTTTAATATGATGTATGCTTATTTTAATGGTAAGCATGTGTCTAATGATAAGACTACTCCTCGTCAGCATGTGAATAACAAGAAGCATGATAGGTCTAAGACTGCTAGTCCTTCTAAGGCTAGAAAGGAGACATTTGTGCCTAAGCTTAAACAGAAATTTGTTAACGCTGTTTACAAGGTCAAATGTTCAGTCATTGAGAAAGTTGAGGCAATTAAAATTAAAAATGTTGTTTTGCCAGACAAAGGACAGTTCTACAAGTATGCCGGGCCCAACCAAGTTTGGGTTCCGAAGAAGGTCTAATCCATTTGTAGTGCAGGGCATTAAACAAGTATAACCGGTAGTGTGGATTCTTGACAGTGGATCATCAAGACATATGACCGGAGATAGAGCCCTGCTATCAAATGTGGTTGAGAAAGCTGGCCCCATGGTTACCTTTGGAGATAACAGCAAAGGTTTATCTGAGGGATATGGCTGTTTGCAAGCTGGGAATGTTATCATTGTAATTTTGTATATTGTGCTAGGTTATTATCAGGAAGCAGTATCTAACATATAGCACCAGTGACGAGACTTGAGAATATTACGACATATCAAGCACCTGCTGCACATTACACTTGGAATTGTACTCTAGTAAGATGTGTACAAGTGTACTCCTGGTTGGTAAGTCAAAAGAGGAAGTCAATGCACCACAGTTCATGGACTTTGCAGTTGCAGATCTATTGGACTATGCAATTTCTTCTTCACAATCTCACTTCAGGTTGGTATGAACTAGTATACTGCTCAAGCAATCGTCAAGGACATGGTATGGCACTCTAACAGAAGTTATAATTTTATATGAATAAGTAGAGTCGTCATATTAATAACTATCTTATCACTAAGCACAATCATATTGTTTTATATGTGCAGTGGTATATTGATTATGCAACATAACAATTAGTATCTAAAGTACTTGACAAGTATCGGTCAATGATATTTTGTTAACATTATGTTGCAGATATTTGTAAGCTTTTGATATGAATGAGAATTACTTAGACTTTACCCTAAGTGATCAATGTTTTATCAAAAACTCATTCATATTGAAAAACAAAATCAAACTTCTTTCTACATTAGTGATTTCTTATTTCATGTAAAATCTTTTGAAATCACTATTGTAAATCATTTTCTCTCTATTACCATATGTTCTGTGTTACAGGTTCAGTCTCCAATGACTTTCTTTCATTGACAGTCATGAGGTTGAAAACCCACAACGTCTATCCCAGACTGTAAAGACAAACACAAAAACAGAACCAACCAACACTCTCTTACCACTAAATATAGTATGAATGAGCGTGAGGGAGATAGTGCCTAGTGCACCATATAAGGAAGGTTCTGTAGTCAACCCAGTAGCTCTGTCTCCTACATAGATGAGTAGTATTTAAACCGAGACAACTGCTAGCCCCCATACATCTTCTCAAAAAGATGTAATGGCTGAAAAGGCACAAAAACAGTTACTAGATTCATTCTCTCAACAGGGTGAGTCTATTGAATTTTGCCTGTCGGCCAAGGTATCCGATGTAGTGTCACCACTTCAAACATAAACAATTCTTGATGCACAAGGAGAGGTTACACACACAAAGGATGAGTTGACGGAAACAAGAGTTTCGACCATTTTAAGGTCAGATTCGATTGTTCAAGGTTCGTTAGTGGACCAATTGCCTTTACAGGTGTTAGGAGAGGATACTGATCCAAAAGCCATATGTCAATGGTAGTGTCTACCTCCCCAGGCTTAAATCCCCTGGATGCATCTGCGGATAGTGGATCTGACATAGGTGCAGATCGGCAACTTGTTGACAATGATTCAGATATTACCTGATGAGTCACAAGGAAATGTCTTCACAGACATTAGAAGGGAACTTTGATCTTTATGCTAAATTCGTTGGATCATTGTTTACCTTTCCAGAATTCAAATCTGGAACCCTAAAAGGGAAACTAGCAACTTGTAGATTATGACTCAGATTCATCTGACGAGTTTAACAAGGATGGGGATTTGTGAACTCCCATTGCACCACCTGTGACCTCCTTTAAGGATGGCTAAGGTGATTTTCCTTGCAGGTATAGCTGATTTTTGGAGCTATGAGAGGAGTGATACACTTGTGAGAATGAGTGTAAACACGAGTGGAGAGAAGAGTGAAACACATGTGAGGTACACTAAAACACAATCACACACTCACAGTGAGGAAGAAAGAGAAACTACTTGTTATTTCTTTTCCAACCAAGTGAAATATGAGAACTCCTTCAGACGACGGCATACATTCCTTCTTTAAGGGGGAGATAAAAGCTTAAGTAATAGTTTGGAGGATTCCTCAACTAAGGGGGAGAAATAGCAGGGAGGAAGAAAAAGATCCTAAAAATGTACACTACACCACACCATTGTTGTTTCTAACTACGGATCCTATTGTACGGGAGAGGTGGTAAACACAAGGTGATTTCCTAGTAAGGGAAGAAGCTGGTAGGGGAGTACCATTGGTTTTTATCTGCGGATCCTATTGTACGGGAGAGGTGGTAAAACGAAGGTGATCTTCTTTAATCAGTTGATTCTCATAGGGGGAGAAGCAAGAGATATGGGCTTCTCAACAGGAAATGTGGTTGTACAAATGAAGATGGAACTACTTGAAGATATGTTCAGTCTAGAGGAACATCTACTTGGAATCTGGAAAATGTTAAATCTCATCCAGAACTTTTCTGCTATTTACTTTGCATGTATGTTTATATCTTTTTCTTATTTGTTAGTTGAGTTATCCTCTAGGTATTTGTGTGTTATTGTCTAACAAACAAATAGGGGGAGATTGTAAGTCATATGTCATAGCCTATTTGTATATTCGAGGATTCAACTCAACTCAAATAAGAATGTAATAAGTAAATAGTGGATCGACCGTCAGAGAGATCTCGCAAAGTAATATCTGTCAAAGGATTCAGAAACAAGGTTCATCTACAGACTTGAGGAGTTAATTCACTGGAAGAAGTTCAAGAAGTTGATCATGCCTCAGTGATATAAATCAAGATCGTGGATTTAATCAAGTGACAGAGATCTCGTCAGGGTATCAATTAATTACAAGGATTTAATCTGAAGAAAATCAAAGTGTCAAAGTCAAGACATGAAGAATCGTCACGGAAGTTAGTCACTCATGAACCAGACAGTACATCGAGTGTCAACGTTGAAGTGGTGGAATTGATTCATAATTTTCAGTGATTTTCAGAAGATCTACAGAAGCATGGTTGCTGCTCAAGACTAGAATTAATTCTCTATTAATTAATTAAGTCATATAATTTAATTAAGAAAATAAATTATATTTGCAAAGATTAATTTATTGATTAATTGAATTAATTGATTAATTAATTCTGAATTAATTTTAGGAATTTTCAGAATTTAAATTGGATTAAAATCTGCATTAAATCAACAAGACAATTGAAAATGAACTAGCATGACAATCAGGATTGTCATACCGATTGTCATGCTAGGCCATTTTCAATAGTCTCACCGAAAGTTACACTAGGAGGAGGATTGTCTTGCTAGTTCATTCTGATTGTCATGCTAGTTCATTCTGATTGTCATGCTAGTTCATTCAGATTGTCTTGCTAGTTCAATCCATTGTCCTACCGATTGTCTTGCTGAGCTTAGGATTGTCTTGCCAGTTCAATTCTATTCTGTTGATTAAAAAGAAGCAGACAAGCAGCAGTTCAATTATCCATCCAATACACAAGTCAAAAACAAGAACACAGCAGCCGCAGCAAATATTTCATTTTTCATCTGCTTACTTCAAGATTAAATTTCTAGTTTGTAAAGTTAAATCCAATCAACTAGAAATCATTCTCTTGTTCTTGTGTAACAATCTAGCGGATCAAAATCCCTAGAACTTAATCTCAAATCACGTTTAGCATTTGATTCTAATTATTGCAAAAATAGAAAAAGTTCATGTCGAATTTATTCTAAATTTGTGATAATTAAGTTGAGATTAATTCCTTGTAATCGATACAGTTGTTGTAACACCTTTCAAGTTTAATAATATTTTTATTTAACTTGAATTTTGTTTCACATTTTTTATTCCGCATTTAATTCGATTATTCGGTACTGTTTGTATTCAACCCCCCCTTCTACAAACACATTGGGACCCAACAATCCCTTACCGTACACCAACTGAAACGGTGACATCCCAAGTGGAGTTTTGTATGCTGTTCTGTAAGCCCAAACAGCTTCATCGAGCTTTAAAGACCAATCCTTCCTTGACGGACAAACAACCTTCTCTAGAATGCGCTTTATCTCTCTGTTAGACACTTCCGCTTGACCATTTGTTTGCGGATGATAGGCAGTAGCTACTCGATGATTCACATGATAACGTTGCATCATAGAAGTGAACTTACGGTTGCAAAAATGTGATCCTTCATCACTTATGATTACCCGAGGCGTTCCAAACCTTGTGAAAATTTGCTTATGAAGAAAATTTAGCACTGCCTTTGCATCATTTGTCGGTAAAGCTTTAACTTCGACCCATTTTGAGACATAATCGATTGCCATCAAGATGTACTGATTATTGCAAGACGAGATAAAAGGCCCCATGAAATCGATTCCCCATACATCAAAGACCTCGACTTCAAGTATCACATTTAATGGCATCTCATCCTTCCTTGACAAATTTCCCACTCTTTGGCAACGATCACACCTTAAAACAAACTGATGAGCATCCTTGAACAAAGTAGGCCAGAAAAAACCTGCTTGCAGAATACGAGTTGCCGTCTTCTCACCTCCATAGTGTCCACCATAAACCGTGGAATGGCAGTCTCGTAATATCCCCTCCGTCTCACAGAACGGGATATATCTCCTGATGATCTGGTCAGCTCCCTGTCTAAACAAATATGGTTCATCCCACATATACCACTTCACCTCATGCAGAAACTTCTTCTTTTGAGCGGATGTCAAATTAAGCGGCATTATATTGCTGACAAGATAGTTTATAATATCTGCAAACCATGGTTCTTCCTCCTAAATTGCAAACAACTGCTCATCCGGAAAAGATTCATTGATTAACATCCTATCTTGTGAAGTAGAATCGGGATTCTCCAACCTAGAGAGATGGTCAACTACTTGATTCTCGGTACCTTTTCTATCTTTGATCTCTAACTCAAATTCCTGAAGTAAAAGCACCCAACGAATGAGTCTCGGCTTCGAATCCTTCTTAGAAACTAGATAGCGAATAGCTGCATGATTAGTGAATACTGTTACTTTTGTACCAAGCAGATAAGATCGAAATTTCTCAAAGCCAAAGACTATAGCCAAAAGCTCCTTCTCAGTAGTGGTGTAGTTCAATTGGTCCCCATTTAAAGTCTTACTCGCATAGTAGACCACATGGAAGAGATTTTTCTTGCGCTGTCCCAGAACTGCACCTACCGCATAGTCACTCGCATCACACATCATCTCAAACGGTTCTGTCCAATCTGGTGCTGTAATAACTGGTGTCGTGATCAAACTCTCCTTGAGAGTCTCGAATGCTGCCAAACATTCATCATCAAATTTGAAAGGCACATCTTTCTCAAGTAAATTGCACAACGGCTTAGATATCTTTGAAAAGTCCTTGATGAATCGCCGATAAAAACCCGCATGACCGAGAAAACTACGAATTCCTTTCACCGAATTAGGTGGGGGAAGATTTTCAATGACTCCCACCTTGGCCTTGTCCACCTCCAGACCCTTGCTAGAGACCTTATGCCCAAGGATAATGCCTTCACGCACCATAAAATGACATTTCTCCCAATTAAGCACCAAATTAGCTTCCACGCATCTTTTGAGTACGGCGCGCAGATTATTCAAACATTCCTCATATGAGTGTCCAAAGACGGAGAAGTCATCCATGAACACTTCGACGTTATTTCCAATCATGTCAGAGAATATAGCCATCATACATCTCTGAAAAGTGGCCGGGGCGCCACATAACCCAAACGAAACTCTACAAAAAGCAAATGTGCCAAATGGACAAGTGAAGGTAGTCTTTTCCTGATCCTCTGGTGCAATACAAATCTGATTATACCCGGAATAACCATCCAGAAGACAAAAATACTCATGTCCCGCCAATCTGTCAAGCATTTGATCAATGAATGGGAGAGGGAAGTGATCCTTCCTTGTGGCTTTGTTCAATTTTCTATAATCCATGCATACTCTCCATCCTGTAACTGTTCGAGTAGGGATGAGCTCATTCTTTTCATTTGTGACCACAGTGATACCTCCTTTCTTAGGTACACATTGCACGGGGCTCACCCACGAGCTGTCAGAAATAGGATAAATGATGCCTGCATCTAGCCATTTCAGAATTTCTTTCTTCACCACCTCCTTCATGATCGGGTTCAGTCTTCGCTGCTGTTCCACAGTTGGCTTACTACCTTCCTCTAACAGAATTTTATGCATACAATATGAAGGACTTATCCCCTTGATGTCTGCTATGGTCCATCCTATAGCTGATTTGAATTCTCTCAAAATCCTTAAGAGCTTGTCTTCCTCACTACCTGAAAGGTCAGCTGAAATAATAACAGGTAACGTAGATGAATCACCTAAAAAAGCATACCTCAAGTGTTCAGGTAATGGTTTGAGCTCCAAGGTAGGTGCTTCCTCTATTGATGGTTTGAGCTTCCCTTCAGCATTCTTAAGGTCAGAAGTACCAAGAGATTCAAATGGTATGTCGAGCTTTCGCTTCCATGGAGAAGCGTTCAGATATTGTAATTGCTCGTTGCTATCTTCATCATCGCTGTCAAAATCCCCCACTAAGGCCTTTTCCAATGCATCAGACATTAGCATGTGATCGAGTTCCGAAGTAACCGCAGAATCAATCACATCCACTTTTAAGCACTCCTCATCTTCTGTAGGGAATTTCATTGCCTTGAATACGTTGAAGGTCACATCCTGATCTTGGACCCGCATAGTAAGTTCCCCTTTTTGCACATCTATCAAGGTACGGCCAGTAGCCAAGAAAGGCCTCCCCAAGATTATGGGAATCTTCTTATCTTCCTCAAAATACAGAATAACAAAATATGCAGGAAAGAAGAGCTTATCCACCTTAACGAGCACATCCTCAACTATGCCCCTTGGGTAAGTAATGGAACGGTCCGCCAATTGTAGCGACATGTATGTGGGTTTTGGATCAGGCAGATCCAGCTTTTTAAAGATCGACAACGGCATCAGATTAATGATTGCTCCCAAATCACAAAGGCACTTATCAAAAGTTAGATTGCCAATGGTGCAAGGAATGGTGAAGCTTCCTGGATCTTTTAGTTTTGGTGGTAACTTTTGCTGCAGAACAGCGCTGCATTCTTCCGTGAGAGCAACGGTTTCAAGGTCATCCAGTTTCACCTTCCTTGAAAGAATAGTCTTCATAAACTTCGCATAACTAGGCATTTGTTCCAGAGCCTCAGCGAAAGGTATATTGATGTGAAGTTTCTTGAACACCTCCAGAAACTTCCCGAACTGTCTATCCAGCTTTTATTGCTGCAATCTCTTAGGAAAAGGTGGTGGAGGATAGAGCTGTTTCTCCCCTGTATTAGCCTCAGGCAGAGTGTGTTCAACAGTAGTCTTCCTTGGTTCCGCCGCTTTCTCCTTTTGCTTAGATTCTTCATCTCTAACTTCAGCTTCGACTTCTTTTGCCTTTTCAGCATCAGCTACTTTTCCAGACCTTAAGGTAATAGCCTTGACTTGCTCTTTAGCTTCCTTCCTGCCTGGTACTTCCGTGTCACTGGAAAGAGTGCCAGGTTGACGATTGAGCACTGCATTGGCTAATTGACCGATTTGATTTTCCAAGGTCTTGATAGAAACCGCCTGACTCTTGCACAACAGCTTAAGTTCCTCAAAATCAGCACTAGTAGGTGCAGCTGCACTTCCCTGTTGAGGATATGATTGCCTTGTAGCATACTGCTGTGGTTGCTGGAATCCAGGTGGGTTAAACTGTTTACTTACTCCTTGCTGATATGGTGGCTGAATAGCATTCTGATTATTTCCCCAGCTGAAATTTGGATGATTTCTGTTGTTAGGATGATAGGTCGCTGGCACAGGCTGCTGTTGTCGCTGATAATTATTCACATACTGAACAGATTCATTGACAAGAGAACACTGATCCGTAGCATGAGAACCTGCACAAAGCTCACAAACCATAGCTATTTGATTAACTCCATACGTACCCAGAGAATCAACCTTTATTGATAGCGCTTGGAGCTGGGCTGCAATAGCGGTGGCTGCATCAACTTCCAGAATACCTGCGACCTTGCCTGACGTCATCCTCTGAGTTGGGTTTTGATGCTCATTTGCAGCCATTGTCTCTATAAGATTATACGCCTCAGTATAGCTTTTAGCCCATAAGGCTCCTCCCGCTGCTGCATCGAGCATGGGCCAAGATTGGGCCCCCAAACCATTATAAAAACCAGTGATTACCATCCAATCCGGCATTCCATGATGTGGACATTTTCTCAACATTTCCTTGTAGCGTTCCCAAGCCTCGCACATAGATTCTGTAGGTTGCTGCGCAAACTGAGTAAGAGCACTCCTCATAGCAGCAGTCTTTGCCATTGGATAAAACTTCACCAGAAACTTTTGCGCAAGATCTTGCCACGTAGTGATGGACCCAGCTGGTTCAAAATGTAACCAGTCTTTAGCTTTATCCCTCAGTGAGAATGGGAAAAGACTCAACTTGATAGCCTCATCAGTCACGCCATTATACTTAAAAGTGCTGCAGATCTCGACAAAATTCCTTATGTGCATGTTGGGGTCTTCAGTTGCCGCTCCTCCAAAAGAAACAGAATTCTGCACCATCTGAATAGTGCTCGGCTTGATTTCAAAGGTGTTAGCTTGAATAGCCAGATGAAGGATGCTTGACTGAATGTCATCAATTTTAGGCCGAGAAAAATCCATAAGAGCTGGATCAGCTTGAACAATACGATCTCCCATGTTTACTGGTTCTTTCTGCTCAGTTCCTGAATCCGAATCCTCAAAATCTAACTTCTCCGGAGTATCAAGAACTTCGTCTTTCTCCTCAGCTGTATCTAAGGTCCTCTTGCGAGCACGAGAACGAGTTTGCATAAACGCTTGCTAAAGTACCTGAAACACAACCGAAAAGAGTAATTAACTACTACATCCTAATCACTGAGTCCTAATGACCAATGATGGTAAGTACATAAACTAAACAAATACGCCGAGTCCCCGGCAGCGGCGCCAAAAACTTGTTAGGGCGAAAACATGCACTAATATTCACGCAAGTATACGCGTTCGCAAGTAATATAGAATACTTTCTAGTTCGTTCCCTCAGAGACTCAGACTAATTTATTGTCTAATTTAACTCACTCACCAATGTATGATTACTTCTCTATGTTAAGATAATAACACTTAAAATTGTTGATTAAATATTAACTATAATTAACTACTTAATTAACCACTTAACTAACACTTCAATTTATCAATAATAAAACACTCATGAGATCACAACTTCATTATTACTTCCTTCTATAGCCATTGTTATTACCTTTAGCATGTGACAGTGATGACATTAATCGAATAACACGAAACTGATAAAAGCCAACTTTCATTGTACTAATACCATTCTACCAAACATCCACAATTAAGATAGAAGTTGAATAGTCATCAATTATGTTGAGTTCCTATATGTCTACAGAAATTGACAACACAACGATTTAAGCACAAGTTATCCCTTTTGATTACATAGGGCAAATAAAACTGTTAGAATTACCCACTAATCATGCTCAACGTACAT
This sequence comes from Apium graveolens, assembly GCF_009905375.1. Lineage (NCBI taxonomy): Eukaryota > Viridiplantae > Streptophyta > Magnoliopsida > Apiales > Apiaceae > Apium > Apium graveolens. The sequence goes on from NC_133654.1 coordinate 216,979,843, forward strand.
GAACCTATGCTAGCATGGCAAGTTCTAAATCTCAAGATCCACCGTCGCTTCACAAGAGATTAACACCCTATCTTATATGTTCGCGACGCACATAAGACGAATACGCACAACCAATACTAGATATCATGCAATCATCACACACTAAAGTATTAAACAATTAACTAAAGAATTCCATAATAAATCCATTGTAACCCCATGATCACGATTAGCCCATAATAGAACTTATCGCCATCATGGGTTCATATGAAATCATGATAAACAACACAAGAAAATAATAACTAAACTAATTATATTAAAACAGAGTATGTCACAAGAGTAAATAAGTCAAAGCAAGAAAACTAGCATCCAACGTTACAATGAAACAAGAATCACAAGAAAATATGCTTCCTCTTCGCTGCAGTGTGCTAAATCGGTCTTCTTCCTTATCTCCTTCGCTTCTTGCGCAAAACACAATCTAAAACATAATCTCTTTTTTTCTCTCTGTGAAAACGTCTCAAATCTACTTATATAATAGTCCCATAAAACTCAGATTACATAGAAGTTGGAAGCCAAACAGAAGTAGAAGTCTAAAATAATTTATCCTTTTCCCCGACCCTGCGCGGCCGCTCAGCATTTCTGCGCGGGCGCGCAAGGCTGCTGCGCGGCCGCTCAGCATTGCTGCGCGGGCGCGCAGGACCCTACTGGAAAAAATCCAGGTTTGCTCCGTTTCTTCGCCGTAATCTGCCCGTTCTTTTCCTCTCGCAATGGTGAACACATGCCAAAGCTTATTCTTGATGATTCCTCCTCCGAAATGCAACTAATACCCTGAAATGCATAAACACTAGAAAAACGCATCAAATACACAAAATACTTGATTTCAAGACACCAATTTAAGCCATTTTAAGACGTTCTAAGTGGAATAAAATGCCACTTATCACCCGTACAATGCAATATTTGGGAGGCCCTTCTTGTCGACCTTTGAAGCGGTGGAGTCTATACCCCATCTTAAGCTCAAGTTCCCAACTGAGAAAGGGGTAGGAGAAATGAGAGGCGATCAGAAAATCGCTTGAATCATAATGCTGGAGGATCTCGAGAAGGATCAGGTTTACGAGGGGCCGGACGGAACTGGAAAGAGAAAGCGGGCTGAATCCGAGCCCAGTGGAAGCCGAGAAACATTAAATATTGGGTTGGAAAATTTTGGGGCGGATCTCTCGAGCCCGATAGCCGAACCCGCAGCCGAAACCGAAGAAGTGGAGTTGTATGTAGGCCATTCGGGAAAGATGGTTCAGATTGGGAAAAATATGGGGGCAGATCTGAAGACAAAAGTGATAGCTGTCCTTCGGCAATACCATGATATCTTCGCCTAGGGGCCGGAGGATATGCCCGGCTTGGATCCCAATACGGCAAAGCACTGCTTGAATGTGCAGCCCGAGGCCAAACCGGTGAAGCAGAAGAAGAGGACATTCGCAGTCGAACGACAGAAGGTCACAGAGGCTGAAGTAGAAAAATTGTTGGAAGCTAAATTCATCGAAGAAATTGAATATCCCGACTGGCTGGCCAATGTGGTGGTTGTCAAGAAGTCAAATGGGAAGTGAAGGATGTGTGTTGACTATACGGACCTCAATAAAGCATGTCTGAAGGATCACTATCCCTTGCCCAGCATCGACCAACTGATAGAAGTTACGGCAGGATATGAGGTACTTAGTTTTTTGGATGCTTTTTCTGGTTATCATCAAATTGCTATAAATGACAAGGATGTGCCCAAGACAGCGTTCATAACTCCAAAGGGGACTTATGCTTATATTAAAATGCCCTTCGGACTGAAGAACGCTAGAGCCACATTCCAACGAATGGTAAATAAGGTCTTTAAAGAGCAGATCGGTCGAAACATGGAGGCGTATATGGATGATATGATTGTAAAATTGTTGTTCCAAGATCATACCGAAGACTTAAAAGAATGCTTCGAAACGCTCCGGAGGAACAACATGAGGATCAATCCGAACAAATGTACCTTCGGAGTCTCCAGCGGCAAGTTTCTTGGTTACATGGTCAGTGCCCGGGGGATAGAGGTGAACCCCGAGAAGATCGAAGCAGTCATTAATATGGAAGCTCCTAAATGTATCAGGGACATCCAGAAGTTGACCGGCCGGCTCGCCGCCCTTTGACGTTTTATTTCCCGGTCAGCCGAAAAGGCACTCCCCTTCTTCGCTGTACTCAAAGGGTCGAAGAATTTTGAGTAGGGGGCCGAGTGCCAAAGGGCATTCGAAGAAGTAAAAGAATATCTCACGAAGGCACCACTCTTGATGAGGCCCGATCCTAAGGAAACTCTCCAGCTATATCTAGCCGTGTCCGACAGAACTCTGGGGGCGGTGCTTGTGAAAAATTATTAAGGCAATCAACATCCAGTGTTCTACGTATCCCACGTCCTCAAGAACGCAGAAACGAGGTACCCCAACGCTGAAAAATTCGCATATGGGTTGGTTATGGCCTCCCGAAAATTGCGACCTTATTTCCAAGGACGGACGATTCAGATCGTTACCAGCCAATCTCTGAAGAAGATCTTAACAAGGCCCGAAGCCTCGGGAAGAGTCGTGATCTGGTCCATCGAGCTTGGGGAATTTGATCTCGAGTACGTCCCCCGAACGGAGATCAAGGCTCAAGCTCTTGCCGACTTTGTGGTCGAGTGCACATTCTCAGGTCTGAAGGATCTTACGCCTGACGAACAGTTAATCTGAATCCATGGGAAGTGGAAACTTTTTGTAGATGGGTCGGTAGCCGGAAAAAAGTATGGGTCCGGCTTAATTCTCTCCAGCCCTGAAGGATTCGAGATATACCAGGCTATAAGATTCGACTTTCCCTTGACGAACAACGAAGCGAAGTACGAGGCACTCCTCGCAGGGATGGAGCTGGCCCAAAGTCTGGAGGCGAAGCATCTAAGGGCCTTCAGTGACTCCATGCTGGTTGTGAAACACTTTACGGGGGAATATGAGCAAAGAGATCCCCGAACGAAAGCCTATGCTGCTAAGGTAAGAGATGCATCTTTGTCATTTAAAACCTTTGAGCTAAGTCAAATTGGCAGGGAAAATAATGCTCGAGCGGACGCCCTTTCCAGGCTAGCTTCGGCTGAGACACAGAACCTAACTGGTTCTATTTACCTCACCGAAGCCAAGATGCCTTCGATCGAGAAGAAATAATGTCTAGAGATCCACCCAGGAAGCGATTGGATGACCCCCCCTAGGAATTTTCTGGAGAAAGGCATTCTACCTCCAAACCGAAGGGAGGCGCTAAAAATAAAATATAGAGTATCGAGCTACACAATCATTAATGGGCGGATGTATCATCGATCAGTCAGTCAACCCCTTCTACGATGCTTAAATACCGAAGAACAGCGACAGGCTCTTGAGGCAGTGCACGAGGGAATTTGCGGAGAACACCTGGCAGGTCGGTCCCTCACCTTTAAAATTCTCCGACAAGGATTCTTCTGGCCCACTCTGAAGGCCGATGCCAGCGACTATGCAAAGAAGTGTGTACAGTGCCAATTGTTCACCACTGTCCCAAAACAGCCCCCAGAAGAGATGACTTCAGTGTTAAGTCCCATTTCGTTCGCCGTCTGGGCCGTAGACATAGTTGGCATTCTCCCAACTAGTACGAAGCAAGTGAAATACTGCATAATCACCATTGGTTAGATGACCAAGTGGGTCGAAGCCCGTCCTCTGTCGGCTATAACTGAGGAAGCCGCAAAAAAGTTCTTCTTAGAACATATCATTCTTCGGTTTGGCATTCCGAAGACCTGCATCTCTGACAATGGGACACAGTTTATTGGAAACAAGTTCCGCAAGTTTCTGCACCACTTCGGAATAGAACAAAAATTTAGCTCAGTCGCCCACCTGCAAGGAAATGGAGCAATCGAGGCGGCAAACAAAGTGATCTTTCGAGGAATAAAGAAAAGGTTGGGCGAGGCTAAAGGAAGATGGTCAGAAGAACTCCCTTGGATCTTATGGGCCTATCGACGACCCCTAGGACTTTAACAGGGGAGACTCCTTTCAGGATGGCCTATGGAACCGAAGCCCTGGTCCCAGTCGAAGTAGGATTGGAATCCCACCGAACCGAGGTCGACAATACAGGGACCAACGACTTTGGGCTGAAGGCGAACGTGGATTTGCTGGAGGAAGAAAGGGAAGCTGCCTATTAGAGGAATATGAAATACTTGTTGCAGGCTGCTTAGAACTATGACTCCAACATCAAGAAGAGGTCGTTCGGAGTGGGAGATCTAGTCCTGAGAGAACTGGCAGCTTCTATGCCCACCAAACAAGGAAAGCTTCAGCCTAACTGAGAAGGACCTTACAAGGTGACTGAGGTCATTCTCCCAGGAACATATAAGCTTGAAACCCTAGCAGGCGAAGCAATTAAGAACACCTGGCATGCAAGTCGCCTTCGGAAGTTTTATCAGTAAGAAATTTCTTTAAAAATTAAACTTTGTACTTGAATTTTATATGAGGAATGTAAGCAGTTCGATTATAAATAAAGACGCATTTTCTGTCACATTTCTTTATTTACCAAAGCCGCGGCCGCATGAGCATTATCAAAAGGTGATCCCGAAGACGATAAACTCTCCGGCCGCCGCCCTTGTCTAATTTGTTAATGAAGCATGTAACATAAGGGGCAGTCCCAAAAAACTCAAACATCCTTCACTACACTACTATTATTTGATTTGAACGTAGAAAGGACGAACAAAGAGCCTTAAGGGGAAATCCTAAGATAAGCCCGTATCCTTCGCCCTTCCCTTATTCGTGTGATATTAAAGAGGTTCGAAGTAAACCCTGTCCAGGGGAAATCTTAGAAAAGGACATGATCATTCGGCCTCAATCATGATTATATTTACAAAAATATACAGAATGAAGACGGCCTGGTCCAGGGGCAATCCCGAAGAAGACCATCTGAAACTTCTTATTGACCGAACGAACAATGACATGCTGATCAAGGGGCAATCACCAAACGATTAGCATCCCTGTTCCTTCGCCCAAGAGCAGTAACTTAAAGCATTAACAGCCCGAAATCACCTTCGGTCTTTAATCCTTGGGGCCATAGGGGGCAAGGCATTATTAAAATTGCTAAGGCAAAAGCCGAAGATGCAATTCATTTTATTAAAATTGCTAAGGCAAAAGCCGAAGATGCGATTCATTTTATTAAAGGCATTATTAAAATTGCTAAGGCAAAAGCCGAATATGCGATTCATTTTATTAAGATTGCTAAGGCAAAAGCCGAAGATGCAATTCATTTTACTAAAATCGTTAGGGAAAATTGATAAGGCCGAAGAGGCGATTCATTTTGTTAAAATTGTTAAGGCAAATGAAGCCGAAGATATAATTCATTCTATTAAAATCGTTGAGACAAATAAAATACACGGTTGAAATAAAAGAAATAATGTTAACGAAAGATGAAAGATGCATTAAAATATAAAAGCCCGAAGGCTAGTTAAATTACAAAAGCTCGAAGGCAGGAGTATCGATTACAAAAAATAAAATTACAAGTTAAGAAGATGAACGAAGAAAGCCGCTGCAAGAGTTGGGTACGACCATGGAAACACCAACGGCAAACTTCACAACAAGATCATCTTCAGTCATGTCAAGCACCTCAGTGCTGAAAGCTTAGGCCTGAGGGTCTTCATCTGAGAGCTCTTCGTCTTCTTTCTGGGTCTTCACCCTCACGAGCTCCTCCTCAGCCACTGTGGCCCTCCTCTCCAGCTCCCTCACCTCGGCCATCCGAGTCTCCATGTCCCTGACCTTATCCTCCACGGCAGCAGACCAAGGAGCAGCCTGCGAAAACACAAGGCAAAATGTCATACGAAAGAGAAAACAACCTACCGAATGATGAAAACAAGTAAAAATAAAGTACATACCAGGGACAAGAAGGATAGAAGCTCCGTGCAGGCCTCGGTAGCAGAAGCCGAAGCGAAGGTCGGAAGATCGACTGGAAGCTGGAGGCCATGGCATAAGTCCGAAACCACCTCCTTAGTGGATTGTCGGGTCGGGTATACAATATGGTCGGACGTCAGCACGCTCCATCCTGGGAGATAGGACTGCACGACCCCCTCCCGGCTCCGAGTCCGCTTGGAAGGGTTCCCCTCTCCCATATACTCCAGATCATCCCCTTCCTTGGCCTCAAAAGTCGCACGAGACTGGAGGGGCGGCGAAGCCCTCTTGGTCTGAGCCCTCTCCTTCATCTCCTCCGAAGGATCCGGCGTAGCCCTCTGTTCGGCGACGCTCTTCTTCGCCGCCTCCCCGGCCGCCCTCCTCTCGGCCGTCTTGGCCTTCTTCATCTCTATCAAGGCCTCTTTTGAAGACACTGAAATGTAAGCAGGATGCAAGTCAGCCCAAGCATATATAACAGAATGCATAAAAAGGACAAATAATTATACAGGCGATGGAACAAAACTAATAAAAGAAAGAACGAAGGAAGAAGTTTTGTTACCCCCACCCCACAAGTTGAGCCAATCCTTATCCCGAAACTCCTCGGGACCCAGCTTCTTCACACGGACGTCCACCAACGCCGCGTAATTCTCCTTTTCATCCATGGTCAGGCTCGGCATACGAAGCAGCGAGGCATTCACATCGCGCCAAACTGACATACCGGCCAACCACGGACCACTCACGTAACACCATTGAGTATGAGTGGTCTTGTTTCTCGAGTTGGTCGCCGAGCGATGATGTAAAAACCGGGACTCTTCAGGTTCCTCCGAAAGTCGTAATGATACCAGAACAGACGAGTGTTGGGTGTGATCCCGGCGTGGAGGCATCTGTTCTGAAAGCAGTTAATATGGATGAACTCATTTGGGTCCATCTGTCCGAGGGTGATGCCCATCTGAAAGAAAAGGTGCTTTATCAACTTCAGCGGGGGCACCCTTAAGCCACATTTAAAGGCCGCCTCCGAGACCCCAACGACCAGCCTCCATATCCCTCTGGCACCCCCAGAGTACCGTATATTCTTTCGTCCTCCTGCGGCGCATACAACCAGCAAAACCCCCGAGGGGCGGAGAAATCGCTGTACATCTGAACCACGCGCCCCTTCGACAGCTCCGATCGATTGTTAACCGCCGGGTAGTCTGCGGCCGAACCGAAGAGGGCCCGCCCCGTTCGTTCTGGGCGTATAGAAGACGTCCCCGCCAAGTTGTTCGATAAAGGGTCCCAGGAATCTGGAGGGCGGTTCGCTCGGTCCATGTCCCTGTATTCGGAAACAGAGAGACATTAGTCCATGTACTCGGATTAGCCGACAAAAGAAAAAAAGATAAAAAACCGAGTGCATGTACCAGGACCGAACGAACGGACAATAGGCCCGAAGGCGGCTTCCGAAGGATGTTCCAGGGCCCAACCCGAAGGATGTTCTTTCCCCCAAAGAATCCTTCGCAAACATCTCTAACACTCCGGGACACATGTTTGCACTCTCGGTCGGCTCCCGAAAGACGTTCTAAAGCCAAGAAACCCCGAAGGACGTTCTTGGCCAGAAAACGCCTCGCATGCCATCTTTAAACCCGTGGGGCCCCTCAAACTGGTAAAACCCAAATAAATTCCTATTACCTACCCAGAAATACCCCAGCAACTGGAAATCCCCAAAACATACAACTAAATACGTTCCAAACCCAGTTACACCCCCTAAACCCAGTGCCACAAGGGCCGCATGCAAAGCCTAGTAAACTTCACAAGCTCGCATGCAAATAAAAGTAATGCTCGAAACAAAAAGAAACTTACTAATTTGAAGATGTTCCTGGATTGTAATCGGGTGATCTGGAAAAATGGAGTTAATGTTGCCTGTGATTGGAAAAGCTCGCCGGAGTTTGTTGCTGTGTAGAGAAAATGGAAGTGGTAAAGATAAAAGAAAAGGCACAAATAAGCTTTATATAGGCGCCCAAAATGAATTTGGAAAGGCGATGTTTGGGGGTTTTTAAAATCAACGTCCCAGATTAAAACGGTTGAAATTCGACGGCTAAGATTGGTCCGTGAAACGACGTGCCAACAGCTGTCACTTTAATGCTCCACCAGTTCCCAAGGACGTGCCACGTGCCCGAGCGATCATCAAGGCAAAATTGAAGAGGTCGCCCTAGGGTTTCTTCGCCCCAACATGGGCCTGAACAGATGTCCTTCAAACGGCCCGAAGGAACGTCCGAACGACAGGGACATGTTAGCAATAGGCCCAATAAGGCCTTCTGAACCAAAGACCGTCGACAACCTCGCTATTGGGCCGAAGGCCCACCAGGCCCATAGGACGAGAGCCCGCGGAGAGTCATGGCCAAAGCCTTCTCTCCTTCAGGACCGTTGGAACACAGAGGATGCATAACGCCCCCTTTCACTCCCTCCATAATGAGGAGTAACGTAAACAGCAGTTATGGTGAGGTTGGGTATAAAACCCCTGGAAAAGTAAGACATACACGCACTAATTCTCACAAACACTCTGCTTTTCTTGTAATATTTACCTCACCTTTACAACCAGATTCTTACTCTCACGCCGAAGGTGAATCACGCCTCTCAATCCGAAGGTGAATCGAGGGTACAAACCCTCGCATTCTCTTCACTTTCAGGTACCAGCTGAAGCCACTTTCAAGTAAGGCGAAACATATTCAAACACTCGAAGAAATCTGGGCGTAACAGTTACATTTACCTATTGTTAGAATCTTATAATATATATTTAGGCTGCTTAGTTATAACTTAGAAATATTCTTTCATTCGCTCTTGTAGATGCAAGTTCTTTGCTTAATGAAACTACATATGTTAGCTGCAGTACTCTTGAGGATCCCAGACGGATCAAAATACATTTGGTTTAATAAACCTCATGAACACAAATGAAACACGGCATGGAGACATGGACTGTACATCTTAATACGCCTATGACAAACTTTGTATTTTTGTTATGTGCGGAGCAGGGAATATATTTGGAGGGATTTATTGATTACGATGGTTGCACATATGTACACACCGTTATTAAAGAGTTTGGAGAAATCCGTAAACAACTAGAGTCCAGGACCACTTGAATGAAAGAACAAATGTTGGTGCTTGCTAGATATGGCCAATTTTATGCACCTACTACCCATCACCCCATACAAATTGTTAGAATCATGCAAGAATACCAATTTGCTACGGACATTCATCATCAATTAAATATTGCCAAATGTCTTATATTTAAGTGTTTTTTTGTATGTATTACTTTATATCACCATCTTATTACAATGTGTTGAACTCATGGTCTGCCTCTTTTTTGCTAGACACGTTGTACCTGTATGAACTAGCGAATCCAATGCACTTCTATCTCCGAACGTCAATAGTAGTAACAAAATCCAGTGTTCCAGAAATCGTTAGGCGTGCCAGGGCGGTGAGGGTACCTTCGAGAGATTAATCGGCAAGTCGGAGATTAATCGGACCGATTAATCGAAACATTAATCGGAAGGATATAAATATTATTTTTAATTTTTATAATTATATAATGATCAACATGTCAAATATTTGTTTGAAAAAAGAAATTAGAATGATATTAAACAAATCTACACATTTGACATGCGTTATGTACTAATTATTGAGTTTACAATATTAACTATATTTTAATTCACACTTTTAAAATTATAATATGTTATTTTTATATTTTAAGTGAGAAAATAAATATATTAGATTACTTGTTATTTCTTACCAATACTTTATATTATAAATTGACATTATATTGTGTGAAATTATGAAATTAATGATTTAAAATTATAAAAACGTAAAAAAAATATTTTTTTAATTATTTTCCGCCTAGACCGTCTAGGACCGATTTTTTACCGCCTAATCCCGATTTTGACCCGATTTTTGGAAAAAACGCCTAAATCGCCGCCTAGGTCCGAGTCGGGGCGTTTAACCGCCGCTTAGCGCCTAGGCGCCGCCTAGGCGGCCGCCTAGACCGATTTTTAGAACACTGACAAAATCATAGGCAACTTTCTATTCAATTTATTTAGGGGTAATTTGGATTTCATTTTAAAATTTTAGATTTGATCAAATAATATTTTTGAATAATTAAAATAATTTGAATTTCATTTAAAATTCAAGACATTTAAATTTTAGTGTCAATCTGAGAATTTAAAATGACAACTTAAATCTAAAAATCCATAGTTTCAAACGAATTGCTTGTTTCCAAAAGCATCGGGCGTTTGGGTGTATTATGGAAATGAGAATCAAGAATGAGAATGAGATTAATGGAAATGAGAATAAAATGAAAATTCAAGAGTTATGGTGGATTTAATTTACCCACACCACCATGATGGAATGAAATTCCCAATCCTCTCACTAAATTGTTAATCCCAATATTATTCACTTTGGTTTAACATTCCGATTTCCGTTCACCCGATAGATTAAACATCAACAAAATACCGCCTAACTTGATTGCCTTTTATTTTTTCTTACTCATTCCAATAAACGAATTTTTACAATATTCATGACCGATACTAATACTACTATTTAATACTTTTTATTTTTTCTTACTCAACCAAATTATAAAGAGATTTTTACGACATTCATGATGATCGATATATATATATTAACACGTTTGATATTATTGTTTGAGATTGCAAAAATTGTTTTTAGTAGTTGTATAATTTGTTTGATACAATTTAAAAACTGCTTTAAAAAATGTTATCAAGACATATAAGTAAACATCGGATCCAATTGTATTGAGGTATTGACACAAGAACAACCCTCAATAACAATGTAGACAAGACAATTTAGGGTCACGCGTAATAAAATTCTATAATACTCTTCCAAAATTAATAAATAGTTTTGTAATGTGTATCCAAACTCGAAAGGCTCCATGAATAATCAATTACATACACTTTCCGGTGCATTAAAAGTTCAGAATGTTATGGTCCTGACCCTTGCCTTCAAGTTCATTCCATAACATTCTCCTCATAATACATTGATACACAGCTTCAAGTTTTTCCTGTTTGTCTCCGACCTATTTCTAAGATAAATACTGTGCGGTTGTGAAATTTTTTTATTAACAAATTCATAAAGAAAATTATAATTTATACGAATTTATAACTAACAAAAAGGCGTTACGGCCCAATGTCTTAATTTCAATTTCGGGTGAATGCACGGATTTAAGTATTGAATTATACGGTGAAATATTGTAATAACCCTTTTCGAATCGATCGAGGTGCACGTAAAGCATAAGCTGATCCGGATATTTGGTTATTAATGAAAAGGAAAGAAAAAGGAATATTATATGTTTTATAATTTAAGTTCAACATGGTTTCAGAATAAAAGTTCGAACACAAATCTTTTCTTTATTTAATTCTTTACCTTGTAGGTTTAAAAAGTAATTTTCCGATTTTTTATTTTTAATTAGTCTAGAGCTAACACCAAAATTGAGCCCTTCCGGCCCCTCAATTGCCATGCACAGGTGCTGAAGTGGGTCAATCCTCTAGATATCTATGAGCCAAGGAAAAAGAATATTTGTGCTGCATTTTATTAGTTCTTACACTCACAAACACATGTTTTCTCAGCCTCCCCACATTAACCTCAAAATCAATCCAAAAACACATGATTCTATTCTCCTAAAGCAAACTTTAACTTGTTCAATTTATAACTGCAAACTAAAACATTTCACATGTTTGTCACCCCCACCATAAGTTATCTTCTTTAAACGATAACTTCAAACATATTTACTTTACTTTTTCGGAGTGTCCGTTTACTGTTGTAACATTATAAGTAGTATGAGTCATCTCCTATAAGTTGAACAATTAAGATTTAGAACACTAGGATGTTCATGTCATAATATTCTCCTCATATTTGCTCTGTTCTTCTTTCGACACACTTAGGAATTTGAAGAATATGGGGAAGGCTGGCAAGTGGATTAAGAACTTTTTATCAGGGAACAAGAGTTCAAGCCATCAGCCACAGTCAGTCCCTGTTGATGCTCATCACTATGCAAAAACTCCTATTTCCGACTCACTGGCAAGCTCAAAGGATAAAAGAAGATGGAGCTTTCGAAAGGCATCAAGCACTGAAACATACCAGCACGAACTCAATGTAGTGGACACAACTTCAAATATGAAATCAACACTAGAAGCTGAGAATGAACAGAAGAGGCATGCCTTGGAAGTTGCAGTGGAAACTGCTGCGGCTGCTGATGCTGCAGCAAAGGCCGCGAATGAAGCTGTGATGAGACTAACTTATTCTTCTCCTCGGATACCCACTTTAATTAAAGGTTCTGCTGCAGGCGCTGATGCTGATGCTGCAGCAAAGGCGGCGAATGAAGCTGTGATGAGACGAACTTATTCTTCTCCTCGGATACCCACTGCAGTTAAAGATACTGCTGCAGGTGTTGATGCTGATGCTGCAGCATACATGGTGAATGAAGCTGTGATCAGACTAACTTATACTTCTCTTCGGGTAGCCACTTCAGTTCAAGATACCGCTGCTACCAAAATTCAGTCTGTTTTCCGGTCTTACTTGGTATGTGCTGTAAATTATTCAGTTACAAATTATATAACTATACATGCATAGTAAAATTAAGTATTTCTAATTTTATGTCAATTGATTTACAAATAAACTTGTTTACTTGCGCATAATAGATTCCAGAATTTGTAGCAACCAACAGATAAAACCCCTAATAGCATCTAGAGGAGTCCTATAAAAAAAAGCTGAATCTTGAATAGGTCATATTTTACGCCCACGTGTTACGTATAAATTTTGACTAGCACTTTTCTCATTGGAACAGGCAAGAAAAGCATTGATCGCATTGAAAGGACTGGTGAAGTTGCAGGCATTGGTGAGGGGTCATCTAGTGAGGAAACAGGCTACTGCAACATTTCGGTGCTTGCAGGCCTTGTTGACCGCTCAGGCTCGAGCTCGTGCCAGAAGAATTAAAATGATTAATGAACCAAATCCATATAACCCGAAGGTAAGCGATTTAGACAAAGTGTACAGATAACAAGTTCATTTATGCGATTCATTTGCTTTAGTATGTTTGGTCGATCACCTAAATTCGAATTGACATACACAGTTAACATACTTGAAAAATGTTGATTTACAAATTCTCTATCTGGCATATATCAATTATTTGAATGATGTTTATCTGAGTACTGTAAATTTTCATGACAGGATGACCACGTCAAGATTGTGGAAGTGGATATTGGTGTTACAAGAGGAAATGCAAAGAGCATGATAAGCTATTTCAACAATAAACACACAGACAATAGATACTGCACTTATCATCACCAATACTCGAAACAAGATCATCAACACATGTCACCAGCACCGTCAGCTATTACCAACATGAGCTCCAAATCAAACAGCGGGCATTTTAATGATTTTTTCCACAGCATTCCACACCGAAGTCGTCAGTATGTTCCATCTATGGATAAACCTCACCCGTCAAAAGTTCAACTCTTGCATAAAGCGGAGAATGACAGGTGTTATGAGTACCAGTTTTCCCCAAATTACATGGCCAATACAAAGTCTTCAAAGGCAAAATTTCGATCACACAGTGCACCAAAACAGCGTCCTGGAGATACATTTCAACGCCAACCAAGCAAGCGGAGAGTATCAATGGAGGGGAAGAATTTGCCAAGAACTGTACGGATGGAAAGATCATCTTCACTCGTTTGCTCAACTCCACAGAATTACCACCCTTGGCCAGAGCTCGATGAATCAGCAATTTCGATGAAAGATAGTGAATGTGGATCAAACAGTACATTGTTGACAAATTCCCATTACTACAGATTTTAGCCCAATTCAACGTGAGTAGTTTCTACAATGACTACTTTAGATTCTAGTAATCAGTAACTGATTTCGAAGCAGCACGCTTAGTCATCCTGTTGTTTCTGTTAATGCAGGTTCAGGAAAACGGATGCTAGTTGCCTCTGGTCAGGTTCAGGGGCACGTTTAGTCATCCTGTTGTTTCTGTCAATGCAGGTTCAGGAAAATGGATGCTAGTTTCGTATGGCCTGGTTCAGAAAATTAGATACTAATTGCCTGTGGACCAGGTGGAACATGTACACACTTATAACATAGGTGGATGGTCTAGGACAAGCGATTATTAGTAGCATACCATACCACGATAAAAGAGCGTGATACATAAAAAGATGGGTCTTTCCTTTATTCCCACCAAAAATTCTACTGTGCACTTACCGCGATAAAAAAACTGTAGTATGGTATGCTGCAATACTTGTTAGTCCTGGACTAGACCTGTTAAATAAGCTACAAATATCTGATAATGTTATTGGTAATGGCCATTGGTTGGAGTATTGACGTTTAAGCAACAGTCAAAAGTGTAAATTCTGCAGTTGGATTTTTATAGCTATGGCTGTTGGCATTAGTAGATGTGTTTTACAAGACAGTAATGCAAGACATGTATTTTCAAGTTTATTATTAATTTTGCATCCAACATGTATTTGTATGTAGTTTTGTAATTTCAACATTTTCGTTTCACCAGGGATGACCAGCGAGGAAATGCCCAAAATAACTAAAATTCAGAGGTGGCTGCCCAAAATACCAACGCTCAAAACAGGTGTCCAAAATAACCATTTGAACACGCATACATCATATGTGTGTCTTACACGCATACATTAAATGTGTATAGTTTCAAAATTTTCCTGTGAGCTGACCTGGCATAAAAAGCATACGCATATTCCGTTTGCATATAACTTGCATACGCATATAGTGTATGCGCATACATATAAAATTTTTACAATATACACATATGTTGTATGCGTGATTTGTACACGCATTTCCTATATGCGTATCTGTCTGATTATTTTGGGCACCTGTTTTGAGCGTGGTTATTTTGGACAGCCCCCAATAAAATTTGGTTATTTTGAGCTTTCACCCGGATGACAGCAGGAGGGTATGAATAAGATTTGGCAAACCTGAAATATTTAATCAAGTCGACCCGAAAATACATATGATAAAAAAAAAGTAAATTGCACTTTGCACCCCTTATAGATATTCACTTTTTCGGTTATATCTTAAACTTTTAATTTTGGCAGAATGAATCCCTCAACTTTTAATTTCATTTTATATCGCACCTCTTTTAACAATTTTCAAGGGTAAAATCGGAATAATTTTTTTATATTTATATTATTACAATGTGCACCCCGTATTTTTAATATTGTAACAGATTACACCTCGATTTTAACTTCCAACTCGTTTCAAAAAATATATAAATTTGTATGATAATATTTACATAATATTTTTTTACTTAAAAATAATTAAAATATAAATATTCTGTTAAAATATAAATATTCTCTATTAAATCTGAATTGAAATCACAAATAAGTCTTTTATCCAAATTATTTTAATTTAAATACTATGCAGATAATTTTAAATCATATATATTTTTAAATAATAATAATAAAATATATCTATTTTATCAAATATATGTGCCTAGGTTTTGATATCACTTTTTTGACACAATCTTTATAATTTATAATTTCTTATTTTTGTTTTAATATTTTTATAATAAATCTTTATTAAAACTATAAGTTACCTTATTTTTCAAATTTTTTGATTCATGTTCTTATGTTTATTTTTAAAATAAATTAGCTACAAAATATGTACCAAATTAAAATTCTGTAAAATGCATGCAATTTTAGTGGACATTCTTTTTCTCGGAATCCCCTGAACTACACTACACAAACCAAAATTTTCTATTTTATTCTGTTTGCTTTGGATTTCATAATATAATAATCTACTAAAAACCATCGAATTTTATGTTTATGTCTGAGCTCAAGATTTCGTTAAGTTTATAGCATTTGGTTTTGATTTCAATCGTTTTTATAACATTAATTTTGGGTTTCTATTTATTTAAAAAAAAATCGCACTAGACCCTAGCCTGTTTGTCTGTTATATATTTTGTTTTTTAATTTAATTTTATAATATATAATTTTATGGATTTCAAAAGTTATGAAAATTTAAAATAAAGTATAAACTATAAAACTATATAGGGTGTATATTGTCAAAATATTAAAATCATGGGATACATATTGTCATTATATAAACTTTTGAAAAAAAATTCCGACTTTACTCCTGACAATAATGATTATTTTGGACAAAAATTATTAAAAAGGTGCAATATGAAGTGAAATTTAAAATCAAGGAATGTATTCTGCCAAAATTAAAAGTTTAAGATCAAACCGAAAAAATGAATATTTATAAGGGATGCAAAGTGTCATTTACTCTAAAAAAACAAGTGTAACCTTAAAAAAATGTATTAAGCTACAATGAACCCAATCCACAATCCACATAGTTTACAAAAATATGACAAATTCATAATTCTTACAACGGAGAAAAACTTCTACCCATCTACCTAAACATAACTCTTATCAATGTGCAAAGAACAAATCCATGCATTACAAGAACATAGATATATCAAATTTTAAACTTAAACATACAAAGCAGATGTATTTCGAATAGGGTACCTGTCACGAGACTCCTCGAAGGCATGCCTATAGGTATATTTTTTGCCAAAAGACATGCTCAAATGACATGTCATTTATCAATTAAATATAATAAAATTTAATAGATAATTATTATATTAATATACAGTGAATTTGAATATAAAATTATAACAACCAAATACCATCATAATACTCATTTAAATTAGTAATCTTTTAGATACTAGCTTATAACTCGTGCGATGCATGGTGTTTTAAAATTTATTTGTTTTATTTTTTAAAATTTTATAAATTTATTTTAGAATTTTTTTAATGCAGGCATATTATTACTCTTGATGTTTGTATTTATATTGTTATTATTTTTTACAGTTTGTTGCAATATCATTTCAACAAATATGCAGATATTGAAAAATATACGAATGTTAAATTTAATTACTTTTTTGTCATGTATATTATATAGTTATTACAGTTATATCATTGAATCATATTACAGTTATATCATTGCATCATATTTTAGTATTTGAGGATTAGTTAAACAATCCTTTTTATTTATGATTGATTGAACCTCTAATCATATTCTATTTAGAATCGTATTCGAAAATTATATCGTATTCTCGTGTTTGAATACTATTAGAACAATGTGATTATTTTCTATTCGGCTAGGATGTTATCTTTTATGATCCAACGATTGAGATTATTTTGGCGGTACAGGACCTTAACTACCAAATATTTGGATAAGATCCCTCTTAAGGATATAATAAGGATATAATTAAAATATATGTAAATATTTTAAATTTATATTTGTTATTTCTGGATATTTCTAATATTAACATAATTATTAAAAAATAAAAAAAAATAGTAAAAAGACATGCCGAATCATGAAAAGGTATGACTCGCTAATTGACGTCATGACATGCCTATCTTGCCATGCCCATGTGGTCGTGCCGCTGTGACATGCAACATAATTTCGATGTTAATAACAAGGCATTAGGATATTCCCCTCGTGCCTGGTACAAATGCACAAAACAAACAAAAAGGCATTTCACCGGAACATACAAGTCAGTCAAAAAGTTCAAATAATAAGAGAAGAGTTAACAAGTTTATGGAATAATTCTGAAATACCTACTTTAAAAATGATACTAGACAAGTTAATAAAATTAGAAGAAGGAAAACAAAAAATTATACCAGAAAAAGAAATTACAAATAAGCCAGAACTAAAAGCCATAAATGCATGGAGAAGAGTTAATGAGCCAATGATGATAGATATAAGTAAAATGAAACCTAATATATCTGAACCAATAGGAAAGGTATTAGATAATTTGGGACAACTTAGTAAAAAAGGAAAGTTCTAATGGAAACTAAAGAACAAAAAGAATATAACGTGATAACATTTTTAAAGAATCATGGAAAAGAAATTTTAGAAAGAGAAAAATATAAGTATGAACCATTAAAAAAGGAAACAACTAGTGAAAGCAAAGCTGAGTTTAAGATTGATACAACTGTGATAGAATATTTAAAGTCAAAATTAGAACAACAAAAGGAAGAAATAGAAGAAATAAGGACGGAGAATAAAAAATTACGATTAAATACTAATGAAGAATGGTTAGAAAAATATAAAAAATATAAAAATAAATATAAAGAAACTAAAAAGGAACTAAAAGATGTAAAAAGAGATTTAAGACAAACAAAAAAGGAATTAAATGAAAAAACAGAAGAAAATAAAAAAGAAATAGAAATATTGAAAAGGCAATTAAATAAGTTAAAAGGAAAAAAAAAAGATACAAGTGAAGTTTCTAGTACTATATCTACAAATAATAATACAAGTACTAGTGAATTGGAACAAGATAATTTAGGAAAAACGGTGAATATAATAGAAGAATATAACAGTAGTTATGAGGAAAATTCTGAAATGGAAATAGAAAATAAAAATATAATAGAAGCTTTAGAAAGAATGAAAAATGTAAATGCAGTAATAAAACAAGAATCGAATAGTGACCAAGAAGATAAAGATTATTATACTGATATAGAAACTGAAGGAATAAAAAATGAGGAGATGGATAACTACCCAGAAGAAGAAGTAACCGACCATAATATGGAAGTTATAACAAGATATAGGAACACGATACCAAAACACATACCAATAGGACAACATAATGAATTTAAAGAATTTATAGGATCAATGTCACAAGGCGTAAACTTGAATGAATACTTTTTAGACTTAGATAATGTATATGAAGAACAAGAAATTAGCAGGAGAATTACTGATTGGAATTTAGGAATGTATATAGCATTAATGAATTCTACTCATACAGATGAGTTAGAATATACTTATAACTTGATCTCAAAAACGCTAATTGGAAAGGTAGCATATTGGATAGAATCCATAGAATATCAGTTAAAAACTGAAGTACTAAGGTATGCAACGGATTGGAAATCAATGTTACAAATATTTGATATGATATTAAAAAGAGAATTCTTAGGAGAACCTTGGATAGTAGCTAGAGACCAAGTTTTAATAGAAAGAAAAATAGAAATAATAATGAATCTAAATAACATGAAATGCTGTAAAATTAACAAGTTACCAGAATATACTATAAGTTTTACTAAATTCTTTTATGAAGCTAGATTCTTACCCGAAGAAGGACATATATATCAACAATTATATTATGATCATTTACCAGAACCTTATAATACTGAGATAACTAAGGAATATAATAAGTTAGAACCTCGTGAGAACACTCTGGGTGAAAGAATAAGAGTACTAAGAGGATATCTAATGAGAAAATGTGAAGAATATAGGGTACAACAGAAGGTTAAAAAGGATAAAAAAACTAGGATTAAGAGAAATATGTGGATTCACTGAAAGAAGATTAGTATTTGGATGTGAAGATAAAAAACCCTATAGGAACTATAAGAAGAGGTATAATAAGAAAAAATCATATGATAAGTACAGAAGCAAACAAAATAGAAATAATTATCCTTATAAATACAACAGATATAAGAGAAAAAGATTTAGGAAATTTAGAAATACACCAGAAAATAGGAGAAGATATAAAAATAAGAGAAAGTTTAGAAGAAAACCTTTTAAAAAGAAAGATATAAGTGAATGTAAATGTTGGAATTGTAATGAAAAAGGACATTATGCTAATAAATATCCTAAACTGAAAGAAAAGAAAGTAAAATATATAAATACATCACAATTCATAATGGAAATAGAACAAATTAAAGAAGATGACAATAGATGGTATGAATATGAAGAGTTTTATATTAGTGAAACTGATAATGAAATAAACTTTATAAATTATGAATCATCTAGTGAAAGCAATTGGGAGGAATGGTAGCAATATACATAGAAGCAGATGTAGAATATAAAAAATATAAATTCCTAAAACAAAAAATATTTATAGATAGTGGAGCAGATCTATGTCTAGTAAAAAAGGAAGTTTTAGCTTCATATAGATGGGAAAAATCTAATGCACATAGAACTAGGGTATCAGGATTTAATGAACAAAAGAAGGAATTAGATGTAATAGCAAAAAACATGAGAATAAAGCTAAATAAAACATTATTCAGTTTACCTATTGTATATCAGAATAAGATGAAGCAATCTATATTATTAGGAAATAACTTTTTAGATTATTTTAAAACACATATAGTAACTTCAAATACCCTATCATTACAAACTCCGTGTAATAAGTGGATAGTATTAAAAAGAATTATGCCAATAAGTACTATAAATACTATAAGAATAAATAATCTAAAAATAGAAAGAAATAATAATCTACAAGAATTAACTGAAAAATATAATAATTTATTAAAATCCAACTTCGGAGAAAATCCTATGAGGTTATGGGATAAGGAAAAGATATATGCTGAAATAAAATTATTAAACCCTAATGATATAATAAGATCTAAACCTATAAGGTATAGCCCTTCAGACCAAAAAGAATTTGATAATCAAATCAATGAATTATTAAAACTAAAATTAATACAAGAAAGTAAAAGTCCACATAGTAGCCCGGCTTTCCTTGTAAGAAAACATAATGAACAGAAAAGGGGAAAAGCCCGTATGGTAATAGACTATAGAGAATTAAATAAGAAAACTATATTTGATGGATATTTCTTACCATACAAAAGAAATCTTATAAATAGACTAGGAAATAAGAAATGGTTTAGTAAATTTGATTGTAAAAGTGGATTTTGGCAAATAAAATTAACCAAAGAATCAAGACCTTTAACAGCCTTTAGTGCTCCGCAAGGACATTATGAATGGATAGTATTACCCTTTGGATTAAAAAATGCGCCACAAATATTTCAACGAAGAATGGACCAAATCTTTAGGAAATTAAAAGATTTCTGTATAGTATATGTAGACGATATATTAATATATAGTGAAACTCTAGAAGAGCATATAAAACATTTAGAGCAATTTATAAGAACAATAGACCAGCATGGAATATTACTGTCTGAAAAGAAATCTGAAATATTTAAGAATAAGATAGAATATTTAGGATACAAAATAGATAAAGAAGGTATACAATTACAAGACCATATAGTAACAAAGATTGTAAATTTTAAGGACAAATTAGAAAATAAAAAAGAGGTACAACAATTTTTAGGAATAATAAATTATGCCTCAGATCATATTAAAGACTTACCCAAATTAAGAAAACCATTACAGGAACTAACAAAAAATAAACCTTTTGGATGGACAAAAGAACATGAAAACTGTATAAAAATTCTTAAGGAAAAGGTGAAAGATTTACCAAAACATAGAATACCCATAGAAACAGATCATTTAGAATTATATACTGATGCTAGTGATATAGGATGGGGAGCAGTCCTAATAGCATATGAGAAGGATGACATAGATAAAGAAAATACACATATATGTGGATATGCAGGAGGAACTTGGAAACCTAATGAATCAAACTACCACATAAATGAAAAAGAACTATTAGCTGTAAAATATGGGATTAAAAAGTTTCATTATCATTTATTACCTGTTAAATTTGTAGTAAGAACAGATAATACTCAAGTAAAAGCCTTTATTACTAATAAAATAGAATTATTACCAGAATTAAATAAAAGAAGAAAATGGCAATCTTTTTTCTGTTGTTATGATTTTGTAATAAAAAATATATCAGGAACAAAAAATGTGTTAGCTGACTATCTTAGCAGAGAAAATAAACAATGAAAATAGAATATACAAGAAGACAAGCTCAACCATGGAAAATCATATCGGGATCTTTAATAATATGGACTACTACTTCAGAAGCTGTAGAATTTATAAAAAATTTTGCTCTCGAAGGATTAGATGAAAATAATACAGAAAAACTAGAAGAAGCATACAAAGGATTTCTAGAAATAGAAAAACACATTGGTTATTATTTCACTCCTAATAGAAGGTATATTGATGAATTATTAATATCAATTATTAGAAAATTAAATGCCATTGAATGTCATGCATTTTGTTTTTGTAAAGGGAAAATTTAATTGTTTGTTGCTCTTAGCAGGATATGGAAAATTTTGAGAAATATATCACTGATGTCACTTCTCATATCTCAACCAATAATGAGAAAATCACCAAACTCCAAAAGGAGATAGAAACCCTGGTTCAGGAGAACCAACATTTTCTGAAACAAATTATGGAAGCTATAAAAGACAAAACAACTCTACAAGCTTCAGTTGCAATCCCTACAATAAAACCTATAACATTTTCATCAAAGCTTGTAACCATGCCATCACCTTCAACCAACATATCAACTACTCTGTCAAATTTATCAATGAGTGATAGGCTGAAACACTCACCTGAGATAGTGAAAACATATGAGCAAATGATGAAATATTATGATTATAAATCTAACCCTGATATTTGCAGACTGACAAAATCTACAAAATATCCCAGATATATTTGTTGTGAAAATGCAAAACTTGACATAGTCTATAACCTGTTTATACATGGTTTTGTTGACAAGATCTTAACAAATGAAACCATGTATTGTATATCAAAATTGCCAAGTATAATTGTCAAATCCGTGGAAGCTATGATACGGGAAATGGGAGCAGGCTCATATGGAATACAAGTTTTTGATGCATCAACCGATCTAGTTGGAAAACCCATAATAATATGTCAACTATTTAAATTGGGAAGGAATATGGCAGATATTGTGGGAGAAACCAAAAGCTTGAAATTGCCAAATCCCTGTGATATTAACAAATTCCAGGAATGGTTATGTGAAAAACGAGCCATTGGACTAGCTACCCTCAGGTCCAAAATACAAGATATACTACGAGCCCGGAAAGCTATAATTATTTCTGAAAGCCATGGTGGAGGTTTCACCGAAAGCATAATAACCGTATATTATGATAATATTATACAAAATTCAGGAACTATGGCATTAGAGATAATGCTTGATAAAATAGAAAACCTGAAATATAATCATGCAAAACATACTACTGAATATTATCAAAGAATAACAGGTCCTCGAAAGAGACCTATTATCAGTCTAAAAGATGATGACAAAGGGATGAATTCTGATCCCTTTGCATAATACAAAAATGGTGTAATACACCAGAACACTACAAATTGAATGGTGAAAACCAAAAAGTTATATTACCAGGAGATTCCAAAAATATCATGGCAGACAAAGATGAAGAAAGAAGAAAAGAAAAAGCAGATTCCCTGGAAAAAGATGACAGATCCTGCAAGATATCATGGCAGACACAAAAGATAAAGATGAAGAAAATATGAAGAGACGACAAAAGAAGAAATGGCAGACAAAGAAAAGAAAAGATTCCTGAATTATTAGTAATTATGTAAAAGAAACCGGTTATCCCGGTAATCTGTAACCATATAGAAAGACTACTATAAATAAGTCCATACATGAAATGGAAAAGACATCTGAAAAATTTCTGAAGTTCAATTCTCTCTCTCTCTCTGAATATGTCTGGCTAAACTTCTTCACTCTCTATAAACTCTACTAGGAATATATCATAATAATAGAAACAGATTATTTTATAAGTATTATATACAATCAGAATTGGTTCAGAAAAATAATATCTTGAAGAATAGCGATATGGAAGAGACCGTGTGAGGACTCCTGCATCCAGCCAAAGAATATCCAAAGGAGCTTGGAGAGCGTTATGGATAATAGGGCAAGGGTGAGTTGAGACTTCCGGTGACCAGAGAGCTATTGTAAGAGGTAAAAAATTCTGATTTAAATCTGATTGTGTATGATAGCATTATAAAATAATATTTTCTGAGATTATGATGTATAATTAGTATGAGGTTATAGAGATGATTTCATTTAAAATAATGAATTTGATTTTGTCTATTGCTTACTACATGCAAAAAATAACCATATTAATTAATACGAAAATGCATGCACCTTCCCTCACCTTCCCTCTTTAGGGTTGTGTAGATATATAAACGATCCATAATAATAACCCCCAGAGATTGGAAGATTGGTATCAGAGCTAGTAATAGGCGGGAAATGAACAGTAAAACACTGTAGCAAAAGTAGCCGTGAATAGTAACTAATGAATAGTAAAAGGTACATGAATAGTAAAAAGGAAATAAAATTTGATGGTTAAATGAGACCTCCGACAAGAATAAATAGAGAAAAGAATAAAAGATATAAATGTAAAATAATAGCAACTCTATTAATTTTATTTATGGTAGAAAACAAAGTAACACAACAGATGTGTAAGAAAATTTTATACAGACAATTAATCTGACTTATGGAAGATTTAAGGATACGATCAATTCAGTATATAGCTGATAAAGAACCAACATATAATAGGCTAATAAATCAACATATTGAAAGTTGTAAGATAAGCATGCAAATAATAAATGAAAAATTAGATATTATAGCTATATTACAAACAATGTTGGAAGAAAGAGATGAAAAAATTAGGAGACTAGAGGAAGAAAAACTTTTATTAAAACGAGAAAAATTTATTAAAGAAACTAATTTAGAAATCGAAATAAAAGACTTAAAAGAAGTATTAACTGAACAATATAGATTAATAGACGATTTAAAACAAAAAATTAAAAAATAAATTGGACAGATCCAAATGCAATAACTAGAAATAATAGAAAACTAAAGCAATTAATAAAAAATCAAGAAAAATTAGAAATAGATCTGGAAAAATTACTAGAAAGAAAAAATAAAATAACATGGACAAGAGAGAATAACGAAGAAATTATGAGAATTTACCATCAACTTGGAAATATGATAATATCATTTAGAAATGATAAACTAAGAATACAAGGACTTAAAAGAATAATTTTAACAAATAATATAACTGGATAAAATATAGATGGATAAAATGTCATTAGAAGAAATAAGTGAAAAACAAGATATGTATTATCAAATGGATGAATACGAAGGAGGAACATCACAAACCCTAAGTTTTAAACCAGATATATATAATCAAATTCAAAGTGAAACAGAAGAATTAACAATAAAAAAGATATTCAAGACATCATATTTTGAAAGAAATAAGGAAGTTAGGTATATAGCCCAAAAACATGAGAATGTAATAGATATAGATACAATAAATGGAAAAACAAGAATAAATTTAATAACAGATGGATTAATAAAAAGAGAATTATCCAAATTAAAACAAAAGGAAGCAAATAAACTAAAAAACATATATTTTGGAGCAATAGAATTTACAATAAAAGCATATTTTCAGAAAAATATCGATACTCCTATACAGATATATGTATTGGATGATAGAATAATAGGAAATATACAAGATTCATTAATAGCAGTAATAAAAGGAAACTTGATATATCAAAAATTAAAATTTATAATACAACCCGATTTCAGTATATCACTAAGGGATGAAAATAAAGAAAGATCTTTAACATTATACTATAAGTTAGATGGAATAAAAATGCAAAAAGGAAGTAAAGTTATTAGTATAGAAACCAAAATGGTTTATGCTATGACTGGAAACCATCACGTAAAGAAACAAACGGAATTAGGAATAATAGTACCAAAGTTATATAATGATATATTAGAAAAAATTGAACATAAAGAAGAATCTCAAATAACAATCCCAGAAGAAATTACAATAGATTTTAGTAATAGACAAATGATTCCAAGACAAAGAATTAAACCAATATTAGAAGGATCTAGATTAAGTTTTAGAAAAGAACAAAATCCTATAAGATTAATTAGATCAATGAGTATGACGAGTAGAAAGATAGATTTAATAAAAATAGATACTGATAGTTTGAAAATAAAAATAATAATATTTGACGAAACAATAACAAGAGACTGTATAGCAGAAATTAATACAGGAGCTACCAAAAGTTTTATTCATATAAGCAAGGTAAATGAAGAAAACTGTAAGTGGATAGAACCTCAGACTTACAGATATGCAGAAAATGATAGAGAAATATTTATTACTAAATGTACTAATTTAAAGTTTAAAATATTAGACTTGAAATATAATATAAATATAGGAGTAATAGAATATGATAGTTCGAGTGAATTATTATTAGGAAGCGACTTCTTAAAAATGATAAATTATAAAATTAATAATAATGGAATAAAGATAGTAGATCAAGGAAAAGAAAGATTTATAGAAAAACAATGAATATACAAGAAAAATTAAGGAATAAGAAAGAAAAGTTAAAGAAAATACAGAGTATGTTAGAAAGCGAAATAGATTCACAAATAAAATATTTAGAATATAAGGAAAGACAAACAAAGTTAGAAAATGATATTAAGAAATTGGAAGAACAGAGTAAAAATACTAGTAAATATTGGATAGATGTTGGAAATGGTTGGAAGAAGCGAATCAACAAATAATAAAATGTCAGACTCAGAATTTATAAAAAATTTATGGGAAGAAATAATAGTTAAGGAAAAACTAAATGGGAAGATTGGTATCAGAGCTAGTAATAGGCGGGAAATGAACAGTAAAACACTGTAGCAAACATTTAGTATCAAGCATTTAAGCCAAGAAAAGCAAGGTGGGTGAGAGACTGAGAGCACATTAGTCATTAGCAATACTTGCAAAAAAGAAAAAAATAACACAGAAAACACAAGTGAGACATATGCAATTCCATTTATAAGTATACTTATCATCAGTCTTCTGAAAATCGCTAAGTGGTCCTGAGAGGTAGAGGAACCTTCTAGCTACGGACGCAAACTGGATTTCTAAGCAGCTCATCAGTATACATATTTAATCTATAATTCAGAAATGATATTTGAAAAATGAATATTATCTAATAATTTAGTAATTGTTAAAATATTTGAATAAATATAAAGTGATTGTCAAAGTGTATCGAGAAAGTCTCTCAAATCTTACTGAGGAAGACTTGTAAAACTTATCGAGGAAGACTTGTAAAGTTTATCAAGGAAGACTTGTAAAGCTTATTGAAGAAGTTTTGTAATACTTAATAAAGAAGATTTGAATAGCTTACTTAGTAAGCCTTGTAAACCAACTATTATAAATAGCTCATTTAGCTAATGAAATAAAACACAACTTTTCTCTCCATCTTCTATTCTCCTATACTTCCTCTAGATTAACTATAACTAATATTTTTAATTCAAGGTTTATAACACGTTATCAGCACGAGTCTCTGTCAACTAAAGTTTTATTCTCGAAAGAGCTACGACTTATTCTGACCAACGAGTTCCTATCAACTAAAACTATTTCATAAAAGAGATACGTTTTCTTTTCCTCATTTTATTCTAAATATCACTACATATTTATGTTACTGATTGAAATCTATAAAGATGGCTATGCCGTCAAATAATACTATAAAGATGGCTCTGCCGTCAAGTAATACTACTATAAAGATGGCGCTGCCGTCAAGTAATAATCAAAAGTTTTCTGGCCGGTTATGCCGTCGTAACTTTTGTATAAAATTATTATTTCAACTTGCTTGTTTAAATATTATGTGACATATTATATCTTATTTAAAATCTATTCAGAATGGCGAATCTTGCAAAATTAGAGTTTGTTGCCTTGGATGTTTCGGGGAATAATTATTTGTCATGGGTCCTTGATGCGAAATTACACCTTAGTGCTAATGGCCTAAAGAGATACTATTGACCCGGAAAAAATCCCAACTGTTGAACAAAATGCAAAAGCGATTATCTTTCTTAGGCATCACATCCACGAAGATCCAAAATCTGAATACCTCACTATCAAAAATCCACTCACCCTTTGGAATAATCTCAAGGATAGATTTGATCACCAGAAACTTGTTCACTTGCCATCTGCCCGATATGACTGGATTAATTTGAGGTTACAAGATTTTAAATATGTAGCTGAATATAATTCTGCTCTTTTCAAGATAAGCTCAAAATTAATTTTATGTGGTGAAAATATTTATGATGCTGAAATGATTGAAAAGACCCTTTCAACCTTTCACCCCAACACTATGATCCTGGCTCAACAATATAGGGAGCGTAATTTTCAGAAATATGGCGAGCTCATATCTCTCCTTCTTGTGGCTGAAAAGAATAATGAGTTTCTACTGAAAAATCATCAGATACGTCCCACAGACTCTGCCCAGTTACCTGAAGTACATAACACGTCATTCCTGAAGAATGAACGTGGGAAAGGGCATAGAGGAGGACGGGGTTATGGACGAAACCGTGGACGTGGAAATTTCCGTGGTCGGTTTCACAATCAATATCATTCTGACCACCTGAAGTGGCAACGTGATGGTTATAACTCTGGCCACCAGAAATGGAAACGTGAAGTGCCAAATAAAAGAAAGGCACCCCAAGAAGGAGAGAACCGAGGCATCTGTCATAGGTACGGATCTGAGGGGCACTAGCAACATACTTGTCGCACACCCAAACATCTTGTTGATCTCTACGAATCATCCAAAAAGAATAATGGAAAGAGAGTAGAAACCAACTTCGCTAATTATAATCTAGTTAATGAACCAGTCAATAAGGCCTCAAATAAAATAGACACTGGTGTTAATCTTTATTATGGTTTAGACGACTAGACTTCATATGTATTGTCTTGCTTTACTTATTTCCTTTATGTTTTACTTATTTACATTATGTACTCATTTTATGTACTTATTTCATGTACTCAGTGTGTTTTTAATAAAGATGTTTTTCGTTCATATATGTATAGAGATGGAAGATATATGCATTGTTGACTGCGCAACCATACACACTATTTTACAGAGTCAGAAATACTTCTCACAGTTAACTAAAACCAACTCACATGTCTGGACGGTATCGGGTACATCAAATATAATAGAAGGTTTTGGGAAAGCTAGTTTTCTTCTACCAAACAAGACACACATACTCATACAAGAGGCTCTATACTCTAGCAAGTCAACTAGAAACCTACTGAGTTTTAAAGATATCCGTCTTAACGGGTTTCACGTTGAAACTACTAATGAGAATGAAAAAGAATACCTTCTCATCACCTCAAACACCGTTGACAATAAAAGGGTCCTAAAAAAATTCCACTTGGTTTCTTCAGGATTATATGTTACGAGTATACGAGTTCTTGAATCTCATAGTGTCAACATCCCCAAAGTCATAAACCCAAAACTACTTTCCCTTTGGCACGAAAGACTCGGTCATCCAGGAGTATCTATGATGCGTCGTATCGTTGAAAATTATGTGGGACATCCTCTTAAAACTCAAAAGATAATATTCCAAGATGAACTTCATTGTTCAGCATGTTCCTTAGGAAAACTGATTGTCCGACCATCCCCAGTTAAGCTTCAAACCGAGTCCCCGAAATTCTTAGAAAGAATTCAAGGTGATATTTGTGGTCCTATTCATCCATCTTCTGGCCCATTTAGGTACTTTATGGTTTTAATTGATGCGTCAACTAGATGGTCTCATGTATGTCTACTTACAACCCGAAATACAGCCTTTGCCAAATTACTTGCCCAAATCATTAAACTCCGAGCTCAATTTCCTAACCATCCCATTAAATCAATCCGACTAGATAATGTTGTTGAATTCACATCTGTAACTTTTAATGATTATTGTATGTCAGTAGGAATCTCGGTCGAACACTCGGTGGCTCACGTACATACACAAAATGGTTTAGCAGAATCCTTAATTAAAAGACTTCAACTTATTGCCCGTCCCTTACTCCTAAGGGCAAAGTTACCTATATCTATTTTGGGTCATGCAATACTTCATGCTGCAAATATAATTAAAATAAGGCCTTCTGCTTACCACAAACAATCCCCTCAAGAATTAGTTCTTGGTCAAGTACCTAATATATCTCATTTAAAAGTATTTGGTTGTGCTGTGTATGTTCCTATATCACCACCACAAAGAAATAAAATGGGACCTCAAAGAAGAATTGGTATATATGTTGGTTTTGATTCTCCGTCTATTATAAGGTATCTGGAACCATTAACTGGTGATGTTTTTACTGCTCGCTATGCTGATTGTCATTTTGATGAATCCATGTTCCCTAAATTAGGGGAAGATAATGATTTGCATAAATTAAATTCCGAAATATCATGGAATGCATCAGGATTAAATTCTATTGATTTACGTACTAATCAATGTGAATATGAAGTTCAAAGAATTATTCATATGCAAAATATTGCTAATCAAATGTCGGATGCCTTTAGTGACTCTAGACATATTATAAGGTCACATATACCTGCTATTAATGCTCCGGCATGAGTTGAAATCCCTACTAAGAAATCAATTCCTGAAGAATTGATTGGTGATTCAAAGCCACGCCAGAAGCGTGGTAGACCTATTCGTGCAAAAGATATTGTACCACGAAAACGGAAATTGATTGGAATTGCCCCAGAAGTGGCAAAAGTTTCTGAAAATATTCCAGAA
This sequence comes from Apium graveolens, assembly GCF_009905375.1. Taxonomy (NCBI): domain Eukaryota; kingdom Viridiplantae; phylum Streptophyta; class Magnoliopsida; order Apiales; family Apiaceae; genus Apium; species Apium graveolens. The sequence goes on from NC_133654.1 coordinate 217,010,056, forward strand.
GTGGTATTGCCTCCTGAAGAGGTTCAAGCCCCTGAAGTGGCTGTAACAAAACTCCCAGACGTGGGATTCCCTCCAGAAGTGAATGTTGCCCCAGAAGTGGCACATGCCCCAGAAGTGGCAAATGCTTCCACAGAAGCAAAGGTACCTGAAAATTATGAGATCTCAATGAATTATGTCCATAACGCGAAATTACTGGATCGTGGAAGTATTGAGGTTGATGATGTATATGCTTTTTCCGTGGCATCTGATATTATTATACTCCGATCCTGAACCACAAAGTGTGGAAGAGTGTCGACACCGAGATGATTGGCCAAAATGGAAAATTGCGATTCAAGAAGAATTGCAATCCTTGCGCAAGAGAAATGTATTTGGACCTGCAATCCAAACACCAGCTGGTGTAGTCCCTGTCGGGAATAGATGGGTGTTTGTACGAAAACGAAATGAGAGAAATGAAATTGTGAGATATAAGGTCCGGCTAGTAGCCCAGGGATTCTCTCAAAGACCTGGTTTTGATTACCAGGAAACATACTCTCCTGTGATGGATGGAGTTACTTTTCGTTTTCTAATGGGTATGGCTTATATGGAAAAACTGGAAACACGTTTGATGGACGTTGTGACATCATACCTATATGGATCACTTGATAGTGATATTTATATGAAAATTCTTGAAGGGTTAAATATTGAGGACACTAAGCCTCGACATTTATATTCTTTTAAATTACAACGATCATTGTATGGTTTGAAATAATCTGGTCGTATGTGGTACAACAAGCTTAGTGAATACTTATTGAATGATGGATATGTTAATAATCAAGTGTGTCATTGCATTTTTATTAAACGGTCATCAACTGGTTTTGTTATTATTGTTGTATATGTGGATGATTTAAATATTATCGGTACTACTGAAGATATTACTAATGTTGCTAACTATTTGAAAAATGAGTTTGAAATGAAAGATCTTGGAAGGACAAGATTTTGTTTAGGTATACAGGTGGAGCACTTATCTTCAGGAATATTTGTTCATCAATCAAACTACACTGAAAAGATTCTTGATCGGTTCTACATGGACAAAGCTCATCCACTAACCACACCAATGGTTGTTTGATCACTTGAGGTTGAAAAGGATACTTTCTGTCCTAGAAAACAAGATGAAGAGACTCTTGGACCTGAAGTTCCATATCTCAGTGCAATTGGCGCTCTCATGTATCTTACAAACAACACACGGCCTGATATTGCATTTGCAGTGAATCTGTTGGCAAGATTTAGTTCTGACCCTACTAAAAGGCATTGGGATGGAATAAAACATATATTCAGATATCTTCGAGGGACAATCAATCTTGGACTACTCTTCCCAAACAATTCAAGATCATGGCTAGTTGGATACGCAGATGCTGGATACATGTCAGATCCTCATTTTGGGCGATCACAAACAGGTTACCTATTTACATATTGTGATACTGCTATCTCTTGGAAGTCTACAAAATAGATTATGGCTGCAACTTCATCAAACCACGCAGAATTACTAGCAATTCATGAAGCAAGCAGAGAATGTATTTGGCTAAGGTCGGTCATTCAACATATTCGAGAATCATGTGGATTATCAAGTATTTCAGACAGTCCTACTGTTCTATTCGAGGATAACTCGGCCTGCATCAAACAACTTAAGGAAGGATATATTAAAGGGGACCGAACAAAACACATATTGCCAAAATTCTTCTACACTCATGAACTTCAAGAAAATGGTGATATTGATGTTCAACAAGTTCGCTCATGCGATAATCTGGCAGATATACTTATAAAGTCACTACCTACATCAACATTTGAGAAGCTGAGAAATAATATGGGTATGCGGAGGTTAAAAAGTTTGCTACATCAAAATGTCAGAATGTGAGACATTTTATTCAGGGGGCAGCTGTACTCTTTTTCCTTCGTCAAGGTTTTTATCCCACTGGGTTTTTCCTTGCAAGGTTTTAACGAGGCAGTCAATCTTTGCAATAACTCGCATTTGACAATCAAGGGGGAGTGTTAAAATATTTGAATAAATATAAAGTGATTGTCAAAGTGTATCGAGGAAGTCTCTTAAATCTTACTGAGGAAGACTTGTAAAACTTATCGAGGAAGACTTGTAAAGCTTATCAAGGAAGACTTGTAAAGCTTATTGAGGAAGTTTTGTAATACTTAATAAAGAAGATTTGAATAGCTTACTTAGTAAGCCTTGTAAACCAATTACTATAAATAGCTCATTTAGCTAATGAAATAAAACACAACTTTTCTCTCCATCTTCTATTCTCCTATACTTCCTCTACATTAAACATAACTAATATTTTCAATTCAAGGTTTATAACAGTAATAATAGTCTAACATTCAATTAGATATTAACTATTACAACAGAGGCAGTTATATATAGCATTTAACAAGGCAAGGCAGAGATAACAATTAACGAAACAAAACATGTAGGTAAAAAGCATGCATATCAGTAACTGTAAGGACAAAGAAAGAACTGAAAGCGTACCAATAATCATAGCTTTAACAGTGAAAAGAAACAGAAAAATAATGGTAGCCAACAAGTACAATGAAACAAGAAAACTAATCACCTGAGTGTCAGGCCTTACTCGAAGCCCTTACTGCTCTTGAAGAGATAATTGCCCCCACCTGCTGTGTTGGGATGCTTACAATGTCTCCTTCAGGATAAAACAGCTCTGAGCTTCATGTTCACAGCAACAACAAACTCAACTTCGACTGGCACCTGAGTCGCCGGAAAAACCACTAACTATGTTTGTGAGAGCAGAGAAAGTAGAGAAGGAGAAGAGAGAAACTAGAGAGTTTTTTAGATGTGTTTTCTCTGTATCTACACCTTCTATTTTCTTTCTGTATTTATAGAATAAAAAATGAAAGTGTAACCGACAGACTTAAATATTGTATTAACTCAGCCGTTACAGAATATATATTAAATATATTCAAATAAGTTTAATTAAATTAGAGTTGACCAGCTCAGCCCATACAAGCCCATTCGAGCCTAGCCCACATATCAATAAACTTATTTTTCCAATTAAAATGATATTAAATCAATAATTAATTTAAATTAATTATTAAACGAATCTCGTAACTCTTTCGGGTTCCCCGCTTTAACTCAATTTCTCTATGGATTTCATTAAGAAAAATTCTTAAACCCATATATGAAAGTTTAAGTTCCCATATCAAGGAACAACTTCCAATCATTACATTTTAGAATTAACATCAAGAACATAATAAACTTATGATCTAAAACTCCATTTTTCTAACATATAGCAATCAAAGTATTTTCAACTCAAAATACTAATTTTAGTGAGAATAAAATTGAGAAATCAACATCCCTTTGCTTGATATTAAATAGAAGCACTTTATGATCATCCGCTCAATACGCTATTTATAACACTGTTTATCACTAGATTTTTAGAAACCATGAATAAGTATGAATGGGGAACAAGAAGGATATTGATATATGAAAATACAACTGGTTATCTTGTCTAAGATTTAGAAAGCCCATCTAAAAATTGATTTATGTGTGGCATACTGAATGTACTAGCAATAATTATATAACTAGATTTAATGGTTAAAACTTGATTCAAAAAGCTAATTTAGCTAACTTCGTTTCAAATACTTTGATTAAAACCAGGCTCTTAACTCGTTGTGATTTGTGACACAACTAACAGGCAAGTAACTATGAGAATACATTCAACAAAAGTTGAAACTGTAAAGGTAAGAACCGATACATGTACAACTTACTGCATTGATTATCCGCCAATATAATAGTTACTTGCCACTTTATTCTTGTAGTTGAAACCCTTCAAGGGAAACAAGGCTCTCACTGAACTTGACAACTGCCTTTACATCAGTAAGATGACTTGGGAAAGAAAGCTCCTTAGTCGCTTTCTTTCAATAGTGATAAAATTTGTTTCCAAAGACATAATTTAGCCCAACAAACTGTTCAAACCCCAAATAAAGAAATACCCGATTAAGCTCCAAATCAGTTTCAAGATTGAACTTTTTAGTCCAAGAGCCACAAACATCATCTAACGTCCAAAGACTAACAACTGAGTCATTATCAAATTTAAAAATCATAGCAACAGAGCCTTCGAAATCCAAAATATTTGACTTTTTCATTTTATTGCCATGTCGCGGCATATAATTAACATGTTTGGGAAACCATAACACTCCAATTTCTTCAAAAACCTCATTATGCAAATCAAACGATAATAGCCCACCATCACCTTCCAAATACAACACCCAATTATATCAGGACCGTAAATTTTCCTCGAACCATGCCAAAAAGATTCTTCTATCTCTGGAACCAGAATCTCTTTCTAAGAATCAGCATTTGCGGAATACAACTCCGAATGAGAATACTCCTGCAAGTCAACGTCCTAAGTCAACATAGCTAAATATTTTATTTTGCTTCTAGATGAAAAGTTAGTTAGCACAGCTGTAATCTTTTGATATATAGTCTGCTTTGTTGTTGTAATAACCCCAATTTTTGGGAAATTTTGAAACCCTTATGAATAGTGTTTTTGCTGAATGAGAAAACTTTTCATGCCACACTATATAGGGGTTCTGATATGAATATTCTGAGATTTTATTAGTACTTTATATGGGATATAAGTGTATGTAAAGATCGTCAGAATCCAAATCCGAACACTTTGATTTTTCCCGGAAATCCAATAGATACGGAAAGAATTGAGTATAAGGTAACAGGATAAAAGGATTTAAATTAAAGGATTATAATAGAGGATCATAAAAAGGAATATAATGTATTGAGAAAGGTTAAGGGAACCTAAGTAATAAGATCCCGGGTATGATCCCTCAAACGATAAACGAAAACGAAAGTTAAGCGAACAGTATAATAGATCAGCGGTCATTAGTCAAACAATTAGGAAGTTAATCAAAGGGATTAGAGAGGATGATGTCACCCAACCAATGAGAAGAGGACAAGGAGGGGAGGATGACATCATGAGGATGACACAAGCATGACATGGGAAGGAAGGAGATGTGGTGGCTTTTTAACCACACAAAATCAAGGGCAACTAGGTAATTTACTAAAACAAACACAAAAATCAAACCAAACAAGCCAAGCAAATCATTTTTCATCAAAATCAAAAAGAAACCAAGGCATTGTTCTTCATGCTCTCGGCCAAAACAGAACCAGCACACTAAAACTGCTGTATCTCCTTCATTTCTCACTCAAATATTGTGTTCTATAGCTCATTGGAAAGGTAATGAGATGACCTACAACTCTTGTTCACAAGTCTCGTCTAAATAATCAAGGTAAGACCCTCATTTTTACAGTTCTTTAAATCGGACTTTTAGAAACTTCAAAGCCTAACTTTGTGTTCTTGATTTCTTTGGAAAGATCAAGCTTGTAGGAGGCTCCCTAAGGCTTCCTAGCAACTTAACACCTCCCAAGGAAGGTATAAACTTCAAACCCTAGCCTTTACTTTATTTGTTAGTAAGTTTAATGGTTGGTTTTGTGAAATGAGAAGCATGGATTGTGATTATTAGTAGTTTGGTTTGATTTGGAAGTGTTTTGGTAATTGAAGCTTGATTATAGTTCATAGGTCTTGATTGTGGTTGTTTGAGTTGAAAACCTTGGAGATTATGGACTGATGTGGTATGGTTTCGGTGAAGTTTTGTTGTATTGATGGTTATGAGTTGGTTGGTGGTTAATTGGAGTAGTTTAAACATTGGTAATCGCGTAAACATAGCCGTCGTAATGTCCGATTTACTTTAGACTGCTTTTGTTCATAACATTTGGACCCGAGAACTCCCTTCTAGATTATGACCATTGCCATGTTTAGATAGTTCATGTTACGAGCTTCGTTTTGATATGTAGTTCGTTTGATTCCGATGTACGGTTTAGGAGAAACGACCGTTTCAAGTAACGGCGTTTCGCGAACGAATCATTTCCCCTCGCCTTACTTTGAAACATAGGTTAAAGACCAAAAAGGGTTAATTAATGTATGAAACAATTATGGTAAGAGTGTTAGGCAGTTGGTAAGACACTCGCGAAGGAATCACTTTAAAACTCGTAATGGTTAATTTATTAAAAATGGTGGAGCCGAGGGTACTCGAGTGACTTAAGAGAATCAATAAGCGCAAAACAAGCGTTAGAGTCTAAGTTAGTTAAAGTATAGATTTACAAGTGACTTTGGTTTAATTCCAACTTACTTATTGTTTATAGGTTACCAGACTCGTCCCAAGCCTTTTATCACCCCAAGTCGCTCAGGCAAGTTTTCTACCCGTTATAACTGTTGTTGTGATGAATATATGTATTTGCATTATCTTGCGATAGATGCATGTTGGTTAATTAGCAAATGATGCAATATATTGAAGCATGTTGCTATGGTATATATATATATGCATGCCTGTTTCGCATTCTTTCCATATATATCTGTTGATTCAGTTGATAATACCTATGCTAGAGGATAGCGGTAATTTGCATATACCCTTAGTACATGGACTCAAAGGTGAAAATATTTTCTAAAACCGGGAGTCGAGGATTCCGAGTAGATTTTGTATATATGGTCATAGTTTTCAAAACTATTAATCGAATAAGGTTTATTCGATAACTTTAACTTTATTTTATTATTGAATATTATTTTGAATATTATTCGAAGGCGTATGACTCCTTTATATTAAATGAATATTATTTTGAATATTCATTTGAGGACTTATGACTCCTTTTATTTTATTAATGAATATTATTTTGAATATTCATTCGGGGACTTATGACTCCTTTTATTTATTTATCTGAATATTATTTGAATATTCATTCGAGGACTTATGACTCTTTTATATTATTTATTGAATATTATTTTGAATATTCATTCGGGGACTTATGACTCCTTTTATTTATTTATCTGAATATTATTTGAATATTCATTCGAGGGCTTATGACCCTTTTATTTATTTATCTGAATATTATTTGAATATTCATTCGAGGGCTTATGACTCTTTTATATTATTTATTGAATATTATTTGAGTATTCCTTCGAGGGCTTATGACTCAGTTTATATTATTTAATGAATATTATTTGAATATTCATTTGAGGATCTATGACTCCGATTATTTGCTGAGGTATATTCTTTATTTTATTAAAGAATAAGGTATCAATAATCAAACTTATTTTCGATTATTCAAATAAAGATAGTACTTTCATATAAGTATATCTTTGGTTATTTAATACTCGTTTTAAGTATAAGTTTTAATACTTCTACTTCAATTATTTTTATAAAGATTATTCTTTATGGGAATATTATTTAAATAATAATATTCAGTCATTTTCTAAATATTCTGGGGACTGATTTACTTCATTAAATCAGCTTTACTCCAAACACTCTATAAAGTGTTTTCGAGTCTTCAAAATGATTTTTAAAAGTTAGAGCGGATCCCAAAACTCATTTTTATATTTAAGATCTTCCTTTTTAAGGGGATTTAAATACTCGCTCAAAACCTGAGGGATCCGGCTCTATGGTGTATTTTATATTCGCAACAAGGTTGCAGTTTTGGTAAATGAATTGATTACTTACCCAATGTTCGGGAAGTAAGTCCATCTATTGAGTCGGCATAAGCAACATGGGCTCAGTGGGCGTCCATGATAGTCTAAGTGGCTCAGTGGGAGTCCATCAAATGCATAAGTGGCTGAGTGGCAGTCCAGCATAAGGTCCTATTGCGACCAGGGTGATGACCAGTGGGGAATTCGTCCATCTACTAGTAGAAAAGGTTACTTATGGGTATCTTTGCCTGATCAGCAAGATATCTGGTTTATGCCAAATTCTTTTCCTTTCCAAATTTATTGGATATTGCAATTCTGTTCATACTTTACATGACAGAGGTTTTCAGGAAATGTATAAAGAAGATGTATATGTGGATATATATATATATATATATATATATATATATATCAGAACTAAATGAAGTATATCATAACTTCATTTCCTTTAATAATATTTCAAAGATTTAATCTATTCAAATCTTGTCTGGTAGTCTCATCTATGTGATGAACTGTTGAAAGCTCATTATACTTTAAACAGTGGTAGTTCAAGTAGCTTTATAAATGATATAAGTATAGTGAAGTATTTGGTAACTTCATCCCTTGTTTTTACTTATATCTAGTAAGTAATTATCTTACTCATGATAAAAGATTCTAGTAAGTATCCATTTAGATACTTATATTATTGTTATCACTATATATTATCTTGCGAGCTGTAAGGCTCACTCTTGCTTTATTTCTTCATCATACAACAACAGTTAGGAAAGATGGTCAGACTCCAGCAGACCCAGCGCAAGCGCGTGGGAAGCGTCCCGCGTCTTCCCGATGATGTTGTGGCTGCTATAGCTGCAGAGGTAGATCTATTGGTAGATCAGGCATTCTATTTTTGAGAATCAAATTATGTATAATTATAACTTGTGGCAAATAATGGCAATTAACTGTAAATTTATCAAGTAATCATTTTGGGTTGTAATAACTTTTAAATTATGGATTCAAAGACTTGTACTTATTTAAATTTCATCTCTGAGACTATAACGGGTTGTGGTGTGTGTTAGTGTGGGGTCACAGCATAAGGTTATTATTATTAATTAAGTGAAGTGATATTGTGGAAAGAAAGACCGTGACGACCCGGATCCCCGACCCCGGATCTGGGGGTGTTACAGAAGTGGTATCAGAGCTAAGCGTTATAAACCTCAGAGATGATGTGTCGTTAAGATAATAAGTTCACAAAGATAATAAGAACTCTTGCCAAGTTCATAGTCGGGCTACCTAACGTAGTACTGACAGTTAAAACCCTTATGGGAACCCTTATAAATATCGTGATAGGAGCGTAGTTCGTTATCGTATATGGTAGCGGGACTCCGAACCCTGAGGTTGAGGAGCAACAGCGCGATGATGTTTTATTACTAATTGGAGATCGGATTGTGGATCCGATAGAGTGTCCTAATGCAGGACCGGATGATGTTGATATTGAGGATGTAGCGGTTGAGGATGTTGTCCTGGAAGGGATAGTTGTTGAGGAGGATCCCATGGAGGATCCTGACAAGATTGGATAAAGGATCACTGATGAATTGATGACCATGGTTAGGTCGACTACCAGAGGTAGGATTGGCCGGTCACTACCGGAGGTTCGTTCAAGTTTGTAAAGATAGTAACCCCTTTAACGCGGCTTACTCGTAAGACTGAGAAGTTCGAATGGACAGAGAAATGCGAGAACAGCTTTCAAGAACTGAAGCAGAGGTTGGTGATGGCCCTTATGCTGGCATTGCCGGATGGAAAAGGAGATTTTGTGAAGTATAGTGACGCTTCGCACAAGGGCTTAGGGTGCGTGCTTATGCAGCACGGTAAGGTAATCGCGTACATGTCAAGACAATTAAGGTAATATGAAATTCGATATCCCCGCCCATGAGCTTAGGCTCGTGGCAATAGTTTTACCCTAAAGATTGGAGGCACTACTTGTATGGAGAGAAGTGCGAGAATTACCTAAGCCATAAGTGCTCTAGTACATTTTCACGTAGAAAGAGCTCAACATATGCCAGAGGAGGCAGTTAGAGCTAATCAAGAATAATGATTGGGAGATTCTTTATCATTCGGGGAAAGCCAATGTGGTGGCTGATGCCCTTAGTAAAAAGGAGAGACTCAAGATGATAATGTCTTTGGGAGAGTTTATAAGAGATTTTGGAAATAGTAGTGAAGGTAACCGGAGCCGGTACCGAAAAGCTGTTTGAGATTGCAATAGAGACTGAATTATTGGAAAAGAGCATACGGTGCCAGAGAAAGATGATAAGGGAATAATGAGGTATTCCTATAGAATTTGGGTTCCGAAAGTTCAAGAGCGTAAGGATGAGAACTTAGATGAGAGCCATAGTTTGAGGAATAAGATTTAGAGCAAACCCTGAACGTGATAGTCAGGGAGGTCGCCATCAAGATAGAAGGAACCCATGACATAATGGAGTGGAAAATGAGGATTTTAAATTAAAAGATGACCCCAATTATGGGGAGTAGGATGAAACATTTCATACTAAGGAAACAGAAAGTCGAGTAAGGAAAGGAGACCCGAGATGGTACTCCTATACGGCAATTCATGGACCTGTCTAGACAGAACTTAGACTATTATCCCCAACCACCACCTTGAGGAAACAATGCGATAGGAAATTCTTTCAGGACCTTTAAGTCTCTAAGCTCTCAGAGTTCCAAGGAACAGGTTGACCTAGTCGAGGCAAGAGCCTGGCTAAAGGAAATAGAGGAATCATTTGAGATTCTGAATGATTGACGAACCACAAAAGACTGTTTTTGTCACTTACCCTCCTAAGAGAGAGACCACCCGCTGGTGAAAGACCAAGAAAGGCACGGAGCCAGAGGTTAGAATAAACTGATTTAAGTTCAGTCAATTGTTTTCGGGAAAGTAATTCCCAAAGATAAGGAGATAGTGTAAAAGCTTTGGAGCTAGAACAAAAGTGGATGAGTATGATGAATTATGAATCTAAGTTGTAAAAGTTATCAAGACTCGTTCTGAGGACACGAATCCAGAATGACGGGATGTTTGGAATCAATACTTATGTTGTGTTAGTTCATGAAATAATGATAAGAGAAAGGAAAATAAAAAGAAACTGAAGTGGAAAGGAATATAAAGGCAATAGAGTTTGAGGTATGATAAGGGAGTTGGGTATGAGGAAACCCTAAAGACTCGTAGCAATAGACATAGAAAAGTATGTAATCGTCAGGATGAGGGTGATTCACCATGAGTTAAAGTTGATGGTTGAAGGCATACGAGTTATGTACATTTTATCCCCTTTAAGTTGGGAGGATTCAAGGAAACCTTTAGATAGTTCGAAGGATAAATAATAAGACGCGGATAGACTAAGGAGACAGGAAAGTAAGAAAGTAGGAAAATTTGGATGAAGGAAGTGACCTTCAATAATGTGAAATGTAAGACCGGTGGCTCGATACTCAGAAAGGGAGACGCCAGGTATGAGAGGTATCCCAACATTGAGGTGACTGTTGAGATAAACAACAAAAGTAAATAAGGAATTATTAAGAAGAAGTTCACGTTGAACATGACCAATATCTTCCAGAACATCCATGTTATCATTACCAAATCAGGAAAGAAAAGCGGATGGCCATTGTTATCTTTTGGAGGCCATATGGATTGACCTCAATTTGAATAAGGATGCTATTATGAAGTTAGGTATAGACTATCGAGGTGGGAATGATGAAGAAGATAATCTATCAAGGATATATGACTTGGTTTATCCATGGATGGATGCATGTACCTTTTCAAAGGTGGAATTAAGGATAGAACATCGGTAACTTAAAATGAATCCTAGGGGAATGCATAAAGGTTGGCATTTCACCCTTAATAGGGATAGTATGAAATTTGACAGTATGAATTGGAAAGGATTAAGGTAATAACAACCTTTAAAGAATCAGTGGAGAATTTTTTTTTCAAAAGTATATAGACAATGATTCTAGTATTAGTATATGGTATTTTGATATGCCCTGTATCTAGGGAATACAGGAGGAACGATTCAAGGATAACCTTAGAGGTTTTACAAGGATAAAGGTAATATTCAAAATTCTCAAGAATAGAAATGTGGATAAAGGAAATATGACGTAATTATAGTGTTGCCAAGTGGGGCACGTGTTAAACCACGAGAAAGTATGGATCGAACCAGTAATGGTCAAAATTATTTAGGGCAATTAGGACTTAAGATAAAAGATGTTCTAATTATGATTGAGAGTCAGTCATGACAGTGATTAACCTCTAAAGACTGAGGCAATAACTTTTGGAAAAATGGTGATTTTTTTTTACTTATCAGATTTTAAGGAAAACATCTTCACTCAAGCAGTGATCGGAAATAGGGTAGAAAATTTGTGAAAGTGGTTAAAATGAAATTGACTGTAAGGAAATTTTACTATCAGGAAAGGCCAAAGAGGTGGCCGACACTTTAAAGGTAAGAGGATAATTATAGGCGCTTGTGCCAAAATAATACAGTGAGGATGGTTAAAACTGTGAAGGTTGTATTATGGTTTGGAAGATTGACATTCCTTCTGATGACTGTGCAATACCCAACCGTAATAGTAGTTGGTAAAGGTTTAATTCGTGTAATCGCCATGAGCGGGCTATCTATCTTAGGAGGTCCTATCTTGAGATAAGTCAGGACCATGTTTCAAAAAGGACTAGACGAACCTTTGAGTTAAGTCTTCTATTTAAGGCATATGATTAAGAAAGGTATTAACCTGCTATCGTTGCTTTGATTGAAACTCTTCTGCAATTTTATCTACTTCATGTCATGAAAGTACGTCAGAGTTTGGAGTGTTCTTCATGAATTGTGATTGGTGGTTATGTTAACTCCTTAGGAGAATTAGATACGAGATGTATGGACTCCGTATGGTTAGCTATTAAGACTTCATGGAAAATGAATGACTACAGTAGGTCAGTGGTGGACCATAGTAAGGCAGCAATGATTCTGCGAGTAATGAGCTGATTACAACCGTGAGAGTTGTATTGGAATGGGTGTTGAGATTGAGTACCACTAATCGGGTCGTGGTAGTGTATAAGTTATCATTGATAGACTAATTAAGTAGAGTATCTACCTAGTGAATTATTATTCTTTCTTATCAATAGGGAGTCGTATTATTATACGAGAAAGGTTGCGGTGCAAGCATAGAATTCTAGTAACGATGATGTATAGAATGAGATCCCAGATTCGATTTTCGATGTCGAGGGAGTTTCAAAGGTGATTGTGTATAAGCTCGAGGAAGAGCATGGGTCCATAGAATGATGGACGGAATAGCAAAAATATTTAGGCATGTGAAATAGGATGCTATAATACTTGATGTTGATATAAATACATATATGTTTTGTTCTCCTATGACAAACCTCTATAGTTCAGAGGTAGGTTCCAAGCCAGATATTTTGTGGCAGTATATTTTTTTTATATATACAATTCTCTTCAGTTCGTTCTTTTCTCTTCTTTTCATTTTATGTAAGTTGAGAAGAACAACCCTTCCAGAAGGGGAGGTATTGCCGAATGACTGTCTATCTGTGTGATAGAAGCCTAGTAGGATACCAACTATTGTTTAATTGCTTGTCAAGTACTAAAGGTTGGCCACCTTCTGTACTAACTATGCGAGATAACAAGTGTTCATGATCATAGTGATCTCTCAACAAATTCCTTTACTTCTATATGATTGATCAAACTTTGGGAAATAGAAACGGCTGAAAAATGAGTAATAAAGTTGTGGTAGTATTCGGAATGGAAACACATTCGTGATACTAAGGTTGACGTGGTTATTAAAAGGTTATAGAACGCTAACGAGCAAAAGTATAACTAGTATAATATTAGGAACGGAAGATAGTAGCGACTACGAACTGGAAAAAAGGATGGGTAGTGAGAAGCAAAAGCTCTAATGCTAAAAGCTATAATGAGAGTCTGTGCAATAGACTTGAAAGAAATTGGAATGATCACTTAACACGGGTTGAGTTTTCTTACGACAATAGATCATATGTCAGTATTGAGGTATCGCCTTATGAGATCCTTGAGGGAAGACAATATCGATCTCCCTTATGTTAGGATGAAGATGTAGAGCGCGAGATGCTCGGACCCGCAGTAGTCCAAAGGACCAAGGATATGATAGATCTAATCAGAGGACGGCTGGTAGTAGCCCAAGATGGACATGATAAGTATGTTGATTTGACACGAAAGGAAAAAGAGTATGAAATAGGGGACCTAGTGTTGTTATAGGTATTTCCTTGGAAAGGAATGATGAGGTTCGGAAAGAAATGAAAGCTAAGTCCACGAATTGTTGGACCCTTGGATATATTAAGACGTATTGGGAGGATAGCATAGGAGCTAGCCCTAACCCCGAACATGTAGCAGGTCGTAACGTGTCTCACGTATCAGTGTTAAGGAAGTGTAATTCAGATGCCAGATAAATAGGGGCATATGAGCGCATAGATATGCAACCCGACGTAACCTATATGGAGCAACCAGGAAGGGTTGTAGAGTGAAAAGGGAACAAGTGCTTAGGAGAAGGGTTATCAAACTATTCAGAGTTTGATGGAAGAACCACAATGTGGGAAAATTTATTTGAGAGTTAGAAAGTGTAATGCTAAGAAAGTATCCCAATTCATTTTCTATCTGATTCCGGGACAGAATCCTTTTAAGGAGGGGAGACTGTAATAACCCCAATTTTTGGGAAATTTTGAAACCCTTATGAATAGTGTTTTTGCTGAATGAGAAAACTTTTCATGCCACACTATATAGGGGTTCTGATATGGATATTCTGAGATTTTATTAGTACTTTATATGGGATATAAGTGTATGTAAAGATCGTCAGAATCCAAATCCGAACACTTTGATTTTTCCCGGAAATCCAATAGATACGGAAAGAATTGAGTATAAGGTAACAGGATAAAAGGATTTAAATTAAAGGATTATAATAGAGGATCATAAAAAGGAATATAATGTATTGAGAAAGGTTAAGGGAACCTAAGTAATAAGATCCCGGGTATGATCCCTCAAACGATAAACGAAAACGAAAGTTAAGCGAACAGTATAACAGATCAGCGGTCATTAGGCAAACAATTAGGAAGTTAATCAAAGGGATTAGAGAGGATGATGTCACCCAACCAATGAGAAGAGGACAAGGAGGGGAGGATGACATCATGAGGATGACACAAGCATGACATGGGAAGGAAGGAGATGTGGTGGCTTTTTAACCACACAAAATCAAGGGCAACTAGGTAATTTACTAAAACAAACACAAAAATCAAACCAACCAAGCCAAGCAAATCATTTTTCATCAAAATCAAAAAGAAACCAAGGCATTGTTCTTCATGCTCTCGGCCAAAACAGAACCAGCACACTAAAACTGCTGTATCTCCTTCATTTCTCACTCCAATATTGTGTTCTATAGCTCATTGGAAAGGTATTGAGATGACCTACAACTCTTGTTCACAAGTCTCGTCCAAATAATCATGGTAAGACCCTAATTTTTACAGTTCTTTAAATCGGACTTTTAGAAACTTCAAAGCCTAACTTTGTGTTCTTGATTTCTTTGGAAAGATCAAGCTTGTAGGAGGCTCCCTAAGGCTTCCTAGCAACTTAACACCTCCCAAGGAAGGTATAAACTTCAAACCCTAGCCTTTACTTTATTTGTTAGTAAGTTTAATGGTTGGTTTTGTGAAATGAGAAGCATGGATTGTGATTATTAGTAGTTTGGTTTGATTTGGAAGTGTTTTGGTAATTGAAGCTTGATTATAGTTCATAGGTCTTGATTGTGGTTGTTTGAGTTAAAAACCTTGGAGATTATGGACTGATGTGGTAACCATCAATACAACAAAACTTCACCGAAACCATACCACATCAGTCCATAATCTCCAAGGTTTTCAACTCAAACAACCACAATCAAGACCTATGAACTATAATCAAGCTTCAATTACCAAAACACTTCCAAATCAAACCAAACTACTAATAATCACAATCCATGCTTCTCATTTCACAAAACCAACCATTAAACTTACTAACAAATAAAGTAAAGGCTAGGGTTTGAAGGAAGTGTTTTGGTAATTGAAGCTTGATTATAGTTCATAGGTCTTGATTGTGGTTGTTTGAGTTGAAAACCTTGGAGATTATGGACTGATGTGGTATGGTTTCGGTGAAGTTTTGTTGTATTGATGGTTATGAGTTGGTTGGTGGTTAATTGGAGTAGTTTAAACATTGGTAATCGCGTAAACATAGCCGTCGTAATGTCCGATTTACTTTAGACTGCTTTTGTTCATAACATTTGGACCCGAGAACTCCCTGCTAGATTATGACCATTGCTATGTTTAGATAGTTCATGTTACGAGCTTCGTTTTGATATGTAGTTCGTTTGATTCCGATGTACGGTTTAGGAGAAACGACCGTTTCAAGTAACGGCGTTTCGCGAACGAATCATTTCCCCTCGCCTTACTTTGAAACATAGGTTAAAGACCAAAAAGGGTTAATTAATGTATGAAACAATTATGGTAAGAGTGTTAGGCAGTTGGTAAGACACTCGCGAAGGAATCACTTTAAAACTCGTAATAATTAATTTATTAAAAATGGTGGAGTCGAGGGTACTCGAGTGACTTAAGAGAATCAATAAGCGCAAAACAAGCGTTAGAGTCTAAGTTAGTTAAAGTATAGATTTACAAGTGACTTTGGTTTAATTCCAACTTACTTATTGTTTATAGGTTACCAGACTCGTCCCGAGCCTTTTATCACCCCAAGTCGCTCAGGCAAGTTTTCTACCCGTTATAACTGTTGTTGTGATGAATATATGTATTTGCATTATCTTGCGATAGATGCATGTTGGTTAATTAGCAAATGATGCAATATATTGAAGCATGTTGCTATGGTATATATATATATATATGCATGCCTGTTTCGCATTCTTTCCATATATATCTGTTGATTCAGTTGATAATACCTATGCTAGAGGATAGCGGTAATTTGCATATACCCTTAGTACATGGACTCAAAGGTGAAAATATTTTCTAAAACCGGGAGTCGAGGATTCCGAGTAGATTTTGTATATATGGATATAAATATATATATATATATACTTATATATATATATATATATGGTCATAGTTTTCAAAACTATTAATCGAATAAGGTTTATTCGATAACTTTAACTTTATTTTATTATTGAATATTATTTCGAATATTATTCGAAGGCGTATGACTCCTTTATATTAAATGAATATTATTTTGAATATTCATTCGAGGACTTATGACTCCTTTTATTTTATTAATGAATATTATTTTGAATATTCATTCGGGGACTTATGACTCCTTTTATTTATTTATCTGAATATTATTTGAATATTCATTCGAGGACTTATGACTCTTTTATATTATTTATTGAATATTATTTTGAATATTCATTCGGGGACTTATGACTCCTTTTATTTATTTATCTGAATATTATTTGAATATTCATTCGAGGGCTTATGACCCTTTTATTTATTTATCTGAATATTATTTGAATATTCATTCGAGGGCTTATGACTCTTTTATATTATTTATTGAATATTATTTGAATATTCCTTCGAGGGCTTATGACTCAGTTTATATTATTTAATGAATATTATTTGAATATTCATTTGAGGATCTATGACTCCGATTATTTGCTGAGGTATATTCTTTATTTTATTAAAGAATAAGGTGTCAATAATCAAACTTATTTTCGATTATTCAAATAAAGATAGTACTTTCATATAAGTATATCTTTGGTTATTTAATACTCGTTTTAAGTATAAGTTTTAATACTTCTACTTCAATTATTTTTATAAAGATTATTCTTTATGGGAATATTATTTAAATAATAATATTCAGTCATTTTCTAAATATTCTGGGGACTGATTTACTTCATTAAATCAGCTTTACTCCAAACACTCTATAAAGTGTTTTCGAGTCGTCAAAATGATTTTTAAAAGTTAGAGCGGATCCCAAAACTCATTTTTATATTTAAGATCTTCCTTTTTAAGGGGATTTAAATACTCGCTCAAAACCTGAGGGATCCGGCTCTATGGTGTATTTTATATTCGCAACAAGGTTGCAGTTTTGGTAAATGAATTGATTACTTACCCAATGTTCGGGAAGTAAGTCCATCTATTGAGTCGGCATAAGCAACATGGGCTCAGTGGGCGTCCATGATAGTGTAAGTGGCTCAGTGGGAGTCCATCAAATGCATAAGTGGCTGAGTGGCAGTCCAGCATAAGGTCCTATTGCGACCAGGGTGATGACCAGTGGGGAATTCGTCCATCTACTAGTAGAAAAGGTTACTTATGGGTATCTTTGCCTGATCAGCAAGATATCTGGTTTATGCCAAATTCTTTTCCTTTCCAAATTTATTGGATATTGCAATTCTGTTCATACTTTACATGACAGAGGTTTTCAGGAAATGTATAAAGAAGATGTATATATGGATATATATATATATCAGAACTAAATGAAGTATATCATAACTTCATTTCCTTTAATAATATTTCAAAGATTTAATCTATTCAAATCTTGTCTGGTAGTCTCATCTATGTGATGAACTGTTGAAAGCTCATTATACTTTGAACAGTGGTAGTTCAAGTAGCTTTATAAATGATATAAGTATAGTGAAGTATTTGGTAACTTCATCCTTTGTTTTTACTTATATCTAGTAAGTAATTATCTTACTCATGATAAAAGATTCTAGTAAGTATCCATTTAGATACTTATATTATTGTTATCACTATATATTATCTTGCGAGCTGTAAGGCTCACTCTTGCTTTATTTCTTCATCACACAACAACAGTTAGGAAAGATGGCCAGACTCCAGCAGACCCAGCGCAAGCGCGTGGGAAGCGTCCCGCGTCTTCCCGATGATGTTGTGGCTGCTATAGCTGCAGAGGTAGATCTATTGGTAGATCAGGCATTCTATTTTTGAGAATCAAATTATGTATAATTATAACTTGTGGCAAATAATGGCAATTAACTGTAAATTTATCAAGTAATCATTTTGGGTTGTAATAACTTTTAAATTGTGGATTCAAAGACTTGTACTTATTTAAATTTCATCTCTGAGACTATAACGGGTTGTGGTGTGTGTTAGTGTGGGGTCACAGCATAAGGTTATTATTATTAATTAAGTGAAGTGATATTGTGGAAAGAAAGACCGTGACGACCCGGATCCCCGACCCCGGATCTGGGGGTGTTACAGTTGTCTTATACATATTATGAAGTAATGTAACATACAATCTCAGTTCTTCTCAATATATCCGTCTCTCTGTTTTCTTCTTTTTCAAGTTAAAATAATACTCCATTAATGGAGTTGACATGGTATCAGAGCTAAGATCTATGTATACTTCATTTCATTCCGCTGCTACTAGTCGAGAAGTGTTTGTGTGATCTCAATCACTATCGAATTGCATAATTTCATACAATTTCAAGTGTTCTGTACAATTTCAAGGGTTTCGTACGAATTGAATGTGTTCACAACTGTTCTTAATCAAATCGTGACTGTTTTATCATCAATTTCAACATACTATGATGTCGTCTCCGTCTTACTTGAAGGTTGCCTCTAGTAATATTTCAACATCTGCAAATGTTCAAGTTATTGATGCATCTCATCTGTATTACCTTCATCCTTCTGATCATCCAGGTTTGATATTGGTTACTATCCCTCTGAATGAGCAAACTATAATCAATGGTTTAGATCCATAAGAATTGCTCTTTCCTCTAAGCTATAGTTAGGTTTTGTGGATGGAACGTATGATAAACATGTTAATGCTACTCTTATTTTGCAATGGAATCGATGCAATGATATTGTAATCTCATGAATTTTAAACACTGTTTCATCTAAAATTCGTCATAGTGTTATGTATATTTCCGGTGCTAAAGATATTTGGGATGATTTCTCCATTAGATTTGCTCAGATAAATGTTCCTAAATTGTTCAATTTGAGAAAATAAATTGCATCTCTAAAGCAAGGGAACTTGTCTATATCTGCATACTTTACAAAATTCAGGACTCTAAATGATGAACTGGATGTTTTCTCAATTGTTCCATATTGTGATTGTGGAAAATGCACTTGTGATGTCAATAGCAAACTCGATGTTTTCAGTAAAAGTAACAAGTTGTCACAGTTTCTAATGGGACTTTCTGAGCAATATACTGCAATAAGGGGTCATTTGCTACTTATGACACCCATTCCTAGTCTCAGTGCAGCTTACAGTCTTTTGTTGTAAGAGCAAAATCAGGGGGAACTAGGTTATAATCCTTCTATTCCAACAGATTATGTTGCTCTTTCTGTGAGGTATAATGACAGTCGAGGAGGATCTCCCAGTTTCAATAATCAAAATAGAATTACAAGGTAGGGTAACGGCAAAAAAGTTATGCCTGATACTTCAATTGTGTGTGAAGTATGTCATATGACAGAACATAGTAAGGTTAAATGCTTTTGTGTGCATGGATATCCTTCTTGGCATAGGCTTCACGGTAAACCAAAACGAAGGCCAAAGCCTTATATTAAAATTGTTCATACCTATAGTGTTGATGTTGAGTCCAGTGATCAAACTGCTGCAGTCAAAATTACCGAATCTAAAGGCTTTATAACAGCTCAATGTCAGCAATTGATGACTATGATTCGAAGTGGATGTAAAGAACTCTCTGCTTCCAACAGTATCAATTCTGTTTCACCTACTTCTTGGAACACTGCTGGAACTTCTACTACTCATCTAGCTGGTAATGTCATTCATTTTGTGTGTCCTACTAATAGCAAACATAGTTTAAGTGCTAATAGGTGGATTTTAGACTCAGGATCTACTGACCATATCACTCCTCATTTTGAGTTACTCACTGATGTACATGCAATTACCTCTGTACTATACTTACCTAATGGTTGTCACACTCCTGTCACTCATGTAGGCACTGTCCACCTTCACGCAAATATTGTCTTAACTGATGTCCTCCATGTGCCTAAATTCACCTACAATTTGTTATCTATTCCTAAACTCACATCCACAAACTCTTGTGCTATATTTTTTTAACTCAAATTTCTGTTATATACAAGACCATATCTTGAAGAAGACCATCGAGATTGGTGAACTTCAAGAGGGCCTGTATCTTCTTCACAATCCATTTGTCAGTCATGAAAGCTTTCCAGTCATTCCTCTTTCTAAAAGTCAGACATTATGTAATTCTGTTAATTCTCCTTGGTAACAAATTCATTGTTGTGGCATGCTCACCCATCAGTTTCATCTATGTTACCCAACTCAATATATCAAAATTCGGTTACATTTAGTACTTGTGAAACTTGTCATTTGGCTAAGCAACAAAGATTGCAATTTTCTGATAGTATTTCTGTCAGTTCTACCTTATTCAAAATTATCCATGTTGATGTTTGGGGACCGTATAGATTTAAGACCCGTGGAAATTGCAGTTACTTATTGACAGTTATTGAGGATAAGTCTAGAGAAACTTGGGTTTTCTTATTTTGCGGATAAAACTCAGGTCCATGTTCTGTCCATGAACTACATAGCTTACGTTCATAAACAGTTTAATTGTCATATTAAACACCTTCATTCTGATAATGGCACATAATTCTTGAGCACTCATTTTCAATCTTATCTTGTTGACCATGGTATTATTCATCAGTGTAGTTGTACATATACTCCACAACAAAATGGTGTTGTGGAGCGTAAACATAAAACTCTGCTTAACACGGCTAGGGCCTTGCGTGTTCAAGCATCTATTCCTATCTCATTTTGGGGTGACTATATACTTATAGCCATTTACTTATTAAATCAAATTTCTGTTCAAAGCCTTCAAGGTCTATCTCCCTATCAGATTCTTTTTTCTGAACCGCCACCATTTGACAATTTGAAAACTTTCGGGTGTTTATGTTTTGTTACTGATACTACTCATAATAAGGATAAATTCAGTAATAGATCAATTAAATATGTGTTTCTTGGCTACCCCTTCTCTCAAAAAGCATATCGAGTTATGGATATTCAAACCAAACGAGTATTTGTTTCTCGAGATGTGTTATTTAATGAACATATATTTCCTTTTAAGGAAATTTTATGTGGCGTCTCCTGCCCCTCACCTCTTTAATCCTGGTGTTACTGAGTTTATTGATCCTCTCTCTGATGGTTATGTCCTGATCACATCATTGATTCTCCACCCCTTGCCTTGACACATCAAGTTCTCCTGTAACATCCACCATATCTCATGTGCCATCTACTTCAGAACATGTCTACACTATGGATACCCCAATACCAATCGCACAACCTATACGACAAAGTACAAGGCTCAAAGTTATACCAACAAAATTTAAGGATTATGTTGGTTGACCCAGTGTATTGAGTTCATCAGTTATTCAGGAGCATAATTTTTCTAAGTTTACTCCTGCACATCAAGTATTTCTTAGTAATGTCATGTTTGTTCCTGAACCTACTTCCTACAAGATTGCCTGTCAATACCCTGTCTTGCGTGAAGCCATGACTGCTAAACTTACCGCTCTTTAAGCTAATAAAACCTGGGTTATTGTTCTTCTTCCCCCTAGCAAGAATGTTGTGAGCTGCAAGTGGCTATATAAGGTGAAATTTATTCAAGATGGCACTGTGGAACGATACAAAGCTCGGTTGGTTGCTCGGGGTTTTACTCAAACTAAGGGCCTCGACTACTTTGAGACGTTTTCACCGGTTGCAAAAATGTCTATAGTTCGTGTTCTTTTTCATTGGTTGTTGTTAATAATTGGCATGACAAACAGATGGACGTGAAGAATGCATTTATATATAGTAATTTGGAGGAGGAAGTATATATGTCCATTCCTCAAGGTTATTGTTTGCCTTCTGAATTTGCTTCCTACTCTTCTCAAATTCCACTTGTTTGTAAATTGGTTAAGTCTTTATATGGGTTGAAGCAGTCCCCTCGGAAATGGTTTATCAAGTTCAAGTCTGTGTTACTCCCATACGGATTCAAACAGTCCACCTCAGATCATAGCTTGTTCATATTAGCATCCTCCAGTTTTTTGGCAGTCCTTATTTATGTTAACGACATTCTGGTGGTTGGTAATGATCAACATACAATTTCTCTGTTCAAGACTCATTTGGCCAGTCATTCCAAACTGAAAGATCTGGGTCCAATTAAGTACTTCCTAGGCATTGCAGCTGCTCATTCAGATAAGGGAATTTATATTAATCAACATATATATACTTTTGACATTATAAAGGATGTTGGTTTCGAACATGCCAGGCTTACTAATGTTCCCATTAAGCAAAATCATACATTGTTAAGTAATACTACTTCACCATTTCTGTTTAATCTTGGCCCTTATCAAAGGCCGGTTGGTCGTCTTATTTACTTAACAATTACTCATCCAGATCTCTGTTATGCGGTTCATGTTCTATCTCAATTTGTGTCCTCTCCTCGACAATATCATTTGGATGCGGCATTTCGTGTAGTTCGCTATCTCAAGCACACTCTGGGACAAGGACTTCTTTTTTCTGCTTCTAGTCCTCTTCAACTCACAGCTTATGCAGATGCTGATTGGGGAGGTTGTCCTCTTTCCCGTCAATCTCTCACTGGATATTGTGTTACCATGGGGTCTTCCTTACTGTCCAGGAAATCCAAAACGCAGACAACAGTGTCTCGATCCTCTGCCGAAGTCGAGTACATGGTTTTAGCTGATGTCTGTTGTGAGATTACCTGGTTATTAAATTTATTTCAGGAATTGGGGTGTTCACATATGCAGCCTGTTCGTTTATTTTGTGATGATCGTTCTGCTATGTACATTGCTGCCAATCCTGTCTTTCACGAACGAACAAAACATATCGAGATTGATTGTCATCTCGTTCGTGAAAAACTCCAGAAGGGACTCATCACTACTACTTACATTGCATCCAAGGAACAACCAGCTGATCTTTTTACTAAGGCCATTCCTTCATTTTCCATGTCTCATTTACTGTCCAAACTTGGTGTGCTCAATCTCTTCTCACGCTCAAGCTTGAGGGGGGATGATGAGAATACTCCTGCAAGTCAACGTCCTAAATCAACATAGCTAAACATTCTATTTTGCTTCTAGAAGAAAAGTTAGTTAGTACAGCTGTAATCTTTTGATATATAGTCTGCTTGGTTGTCTTATACATATTATGAAATAGTATAACAAACAATTTCAGTTCTTCTCAATATATCCATCTCTCTATTTTCTTCTTCTCCAAGCTAAAGTAATACTCCATTAATGGAGTTGACAACTCAGCTTGCTTCAAAACTACAACCATCCACAAATGCAATCCTAAGAATCTTGTAGTCATTTCCAATAACATCAAATCAAAACTCGAGATAAAACGGAACCGGCTCTGCTTTATTCTCACAAGTAGGCAACATCTTAAAATGTCTAGTACATGGATTCCATATGCATATATCATTACAATATTCATTGAAAAGACAAACAAGACCATTACAAGAACGAATGTAACGAACCATACCCTGACAATGTGATGACAGTTTAAGCCTAACTGATTATTCACGAGTGTCAATAGAGTAAACTTTCCAATTATAAGAGGCTTTTAGTACATATGCTTGCTTTTTTCTTGGAATTAGTGAGGTGGGTTTCAATAAATAGTGGGTTTGAGATAATGGATAGCCAAGTTTTGAAAACTGATTTGAAGCGAATAAGTGATATTACAGGAAGAAATCAAAGTATATTGCACACCATTTATTCAGATAAATAATAGTTATTTCTTTTAGTTGCCATTTTGTACAAATAATGAGAATTTAAAGTACAATGGCAATGTTTGTGTCTTGTTATGGAACCTTAAGTCATACGCACGGGGCAACGACAAACCCCCTCTTCCCCCGACATACAAAAAATACAAAAAAAATTAAACATGATAAGCATTAATATCATTCGATCCTTGTATATATTTAAAGAGGACTTTGGACAAATAAAATGGAAGTAAAGTCACGAGGGAAAGTAACATAAAAAAAAGAGGGAAAGTAACATAAAAAAAAGTTGTCTGCAAAGGTTGGCTCAGTTGGTTAAAGAGGGGATAATTATCCTCTTGGTCACAGATTTTAATCTCATGGGAGGAGAATTTATGATTATGTCTCCCAAACCAGAGTATATCGCTTAAGTGTAGTTATCTTGGTTCACGTGATTTGCAGGCTATTGCGTGAGCCCGTAGGGTTTACCCACGGGCAAATTCAACCAATAAAATGGAAATAAAGTTATAATTTTACCCTTATATATTAAAAATTTATAAAAATGACACTCTAATATAATTTGTGCGAAAATAAGAAAAATATTTGTGTACACTAAGACTCGAACCCGTGACATTCTATTAAGAAATAGTTGATGTCATAACCATATAAATTTGATCTCATTTTAAAATGTACATTCCCTCTTTCGATCCTATATTTTTATATTATTTTAACTTTGAAAAAATAAAATGTTGGTTATACTTTTATATAATTTCATTTTTTTCAGTTTTCATAATTTTATATATAATTATAAATTCAATCGTCTTTTATAAATTTTATTACCCTTATCTTTTCTGATTAAATAAATGCTATGTTATTTTTATCGACTTTGTTTGAATTAGTCAATTACTAATAGGGGTGTAATGTGGGGCAAAATCGAACAATTTTGTACTCAAGTTCGAGATTATATTAATTTGCAGTGTCTATAATTGAATTTAATATAGTTTGATTTGAATATAAGATAGTCGCAAGTATTACAAATCAGATTTCAACCAAATTCGAGTAAATATTACATATTTTCTTCTCCTAACCGAGTAGTCTGTGATGTCTCAGATCCTTAGTAAATATTATCTAATAACATATAGTTTGATTTTTATTTAAACTACGTTGATAACTATTAAATTGAAAATTTTGAATTTTTACCTGCCATCAATAACATCAGAAATCTCTACAAAAATTTAACAAACAAATATTAAAATGCGTAAATTACATAGGTTATGATAGATGATCATTGAATAAATATATTATATTATATGACAAAAAAGTTATAGTCTGATTACATTATGTCCGTCATATCTATTTTTTATTAATTTTTCTCATAATGAACAGTAGCTGAAATGGCATGTCATTATTTGTTAAATTTGGTATTTCTTTCACTCTCACTAATTCAACGATTTTTTTTTTCAAAAACATTCACACTTGTCAACTTTCTAATTTTCTGTTATGCAAGACATGCATGTAAATATCAAGACTAACTCATCTTGACAACCCTAAGGATAAGTTGTATGATAATTCAATTGTATTATGTAATTGTATTCCTTGAGTCTGTAAAAATGATAAGTAGATTAGACTGGATGATTTTTTTATGAACAACCATCAAGCTAAGGAATAAACTCTGGAAGAAATCATGATCATGCCTCAGAGAGAAGTATAGAAGCTTGAAGTTTAATAGTGTTGTTCTAGGAAAAATGTTCTAAGTCAATTATCGACAAGTCACAAATCAAGAAATGTAGAGAAGTATGTCGAGAAGTCTAAAATGACTTGTATAGAAGTCCCAAGAAATATCGACAAGTCAATCTGCATATACAGAACTGGAGATATCGACAAGTCAAAAAGTGCATGTAGAGAACTGGAGATATTGACAAGTCAATTTTCCACGTAGAGAACTAGAGATATTGAGAAGTCAAATCCTCATGTAGAGATTGGAGAAATCTACAAGTCAAAAGTTTATGTAAAGAACCGGAGATATCGACAAGTCATTCTACTTGTAGAAAACTGGAGTTCTCGACAAGTCAAAAGTCTATGTAGAGAACTTGAGATATCGATAAGTCATTTTACTTATCGATATGTGACATCTTTACACAACAAAAGAGATCTCGACAAACAACCTCAGAACTCAGAATACAGACAATTTGAAAATTCAAGATTTTCAGTCAACAAACAATTATATCATTGAATTGGAAAGCCTACACATATAGCTTGAAAAATACATTATCAAGAGGTAAGATGAACTGAACAAAGGAGGGTCACATACCTTGTAGATTCTGCACATATATGCTAACATTAGAAATGGAAATAAACAAAATAACTTTAGAAAATGTGTTAGTCTATTTTAGTGCAAGTTATGTAAACCATGCATGTTAATGTATAAAGCATGTCACAAGTCCTATGTTTAGTTGTAATAAACAGATCCTGAAAAATCTTGTAATTCTCTCAAAAGAGAAGTAACTGGAATCTTATTTTTAAGAACACAGATTTGTAACAAGACAAATTTGATTTAATATAAGTCAAGTGAGTTTTTGATAAATTGTTTGAGTGTCTGCATCTAGTATTTTATCACTACAACAGTCATTCAACTATTTTGTTCCATAAATAATAAATTATCATTGTTAACCAAAAATCAAGAAAACACATTCACCCCTCTGTGTTGCACTTCATACCTAACAAGTGGTATCAGAGCAAAAATCTGAAAATAAATAGATTAAATCTTGAAAGTACGAGTGCACGGAAAATTAGCGGTATCAAAATCTCTGTCTTTGACAAAGTAAACCCATATCTAGCTAGTTTGAGGGATTGGGGTTTAAAATATTTTTTTCTCAACCAAAAACTAAAGTTGGAATGAATCAAACTCATACCTCATTTTTTCAAAAAATATTGATCCAAACAACCCCTTGAACAGTTCATGTAGGCTCTATTTGGATTGGGGGTACGGGAGGGATGGGTTGGATCGGGAGGGGTTCATCAGGCATTCTTGTCAGAGTACATACAGATATTCAACATCGTAAGTGTTAACCAACCGCATGTTTAATACTCTCCACTAATATTCTATCAAATAATAGTACGAAAATTTCACAATTCAATACAAGTCTCAACAAAATGGTAATCAAACCACACCCAAAAATGCAAAAAGAAAATGTTAAATGGAAGTACAATCTTGACCTCGAGAAGCACTTTCTTTCATATGATTTGCAAATGCAAATACACGACTCTAAGACTTGGTACAAGAAGTACTGCTCGTGTGGTCTCTTTCTCCCCGCTCTATTAGCCCAACAACAATCTCTACAGGGTTGCCAAGCAAAGTACTACACCAGCATAAGCAGGATCATGTGTCCTTAAAAATCCGAGGAAACACTTCATGAACACTAATGTCTAGAGCGACCGGATCCCTGCACAGATATGAAGGTACTGAGGTGCGCCAAATATTAACATGACATGGACATGATTCATGACAAAAGAAAATTACATATTGTACAACAGCCTTCTCAATTTAGATTTTTTAATATGAAACTAAAATTGGATAAGTAGTCTCTCTCAACCTATATCACAAAAGCAACTTACCTGAAAAGCAACAAATAATGGAGACGATAACTATCAACATCCAAAAAATGGACTATGGAAAAAAGGTGCAACTACTATGATAAACAGAAGACTGGGATTGAAATTAGATAAAAGTATGAGTCCAAACTTTCCGCAAAAGATACAAACCAGCCAGTAGTTTGATCTCAGTTTTCTGTAATAAAGCTATTTTTACTTCGTACGAAATAGGTAAAAGTTGATTGAAAATTATGCGCACATATGCGCGCCACTTCTACTTAGACGAGCCTCTGTAAACCTCCAATCAAATTGCTTTGTTAATATCTATCATTACTAAAAATTATACGTGTCAGGTATTTTAATAAAGGATTATACGAATCTAATGAGAAAACTAAATAAAAAAGCTTTGAGAAGGAGAGAGACAGGTTTGTTAACAAAGGATTATACAAATCTAATGAGAAAACTAAATTAAAAGTTCTAAGAGAGAGTGAGAGACAGGTTCTTTAACGAAGGATTATACAAATCTATGAGAAAACTAAACAATAAGTTTTAAGAGAGATAGAGAGAGGGACAGGTTCTTTAACGAATATACAAATCAAATGAGAAAAAAAAATAATAAGTTTTGAGAGAGGGAGAGAGACCTGCACAATACTTGTCCCTTCTCATCGGAGCTGGGAATAAACCACAGTTTTCTCACTAATGGTGATTCAAATTGTACAAAGAATCCATCATTTTGACCATGCTTCCATTTCCTTGATCCCTGACCTTTCCAGACCTAGGGGAACAAATTGCATACACATAATTAATTAATGATAACTTTCTTAATAATATAATTTTAAGTAGACAGTAGCCACTAGCTATGTTAACGTTTAGGGTATTAGATAACAACCATGCTCACATAGGCAGTAAATAGGCTGCTTGGATAAGTGTTTAAAGAATTACGAATCCCAAAAGTGATAAAATTATTCTACAGCAGTGACTCCAAATATATTTCTCAGAAAGGCATCAACGTCCAGCAAACTACAAGTACTCATGTTAACAATTGAAATAATTTACTTGAACAAAACTCATACAACTTCAATTAAACTTATATTGAGTAAATAAAACTATAACTGACCAGAATAAAAACATATCTAGGCTGTAAATTCTAACTAAGAGTTCTGGACACATCCATATGAGAAAATTTGGCCCGTTTCTTAACAGATATTCAAATGAAGGTGGAAGGTAACGGAAAGGTAGTTATATTATCATTTTTACACCAACTAAAATAAACATACGAAATATAATTTTCCACTACTTTAATCACCTACTTGTATTGAAATGTTACAATAAATTTTCCCACTTAATATTCTTAACATAACCAAATACAGAGTCGGCATAAAAAAAACACATTAAGTTTACCTGAGGGTAAGATATAATACTTTTAGGTGCTATCAAGCATGCTGCTTGTGAGAAAGAATCAACTGCATACTGCCTAAGAAATGATAAACAGGTCCCATGTGTCTCGGGCGACTCAAAAGCCTAAAACAATGATAAAAATGTGTTGGCATCATAAGCACATTAGAAGCAGACATGTAAACTGAATCCAGAAGTGAATGCTAATGTACCATAAACATGAAATAGGCATCAAAATAAACATGAAACAGGCAATAGGAAAATATTAGAACAAGAAGCTGATATAGAAAGTTTCAGACCTTATCAATATTGACAACTGGGGCATATTTTTCAGTATCTGTCTTCTTATCAAGAAGGAAATAAACTCTCCCATCCACCTTAGATGTTTCATGCCATGATCTTACAGCTGCCTCCATTGTTTCAACAAGGAAAGAGAAAATTCCTTTCCAGCTTTCTTCGTCTTTGTGCTTAGCAGACTGCAAAAGGAGACTAGTTAGATGATCGTAATGCAATATGATCACCGAAGTTCTGGTATATGCAATACCTATTTTATTCTTACTACAACCTTATGAAACAATATGATAATAAATCTCAACCAGTATTAATAAATATATAGCAATTGAGCATAAATGTGAAAATCGTCCGTCCATTATTATCAGTGTAACAGACAACCATACCAGTTCTGATTTAAAGATATCAACATGTTTCCCCATATCTATGTTGGACCTCAAATTTTGCACTTCACCAGCTCTTTGTTTCTCTTTAGCCAATTGTGTAAGCTTTTTAATTTTCTTTGCCACCTCTGAACTTTGTGGATTGTACTTCAGTGCTAGATTAAATGTAGTTGAAGCCTACAGCACAAATACAGTCGGAACATCAGGACTAAACAAGGAAATCACATCTAAAAAACAGATAATGAGAATGATTATTCTCTATAGATACCTCATCATATCGTTCCATTGCCTCTAATACACACCCTTTCCTGAAATATCCCTGCATAATCAAAATAAGTACATTCCAAAAAGAGTTGCTGAAAACCGAACACTTGGGAAAGGAAGACCATGGGATACCTTTTCCCAGTTGGGGTTTAAAGTGATTGTTGTCTCAGCATCAGCAAGTGCCTTTTGAAGTTTGACTAGATGCAAAAATGCAGCAGCACGGTTGCTATTCTTAACATGATAGAAGGAAAAATTAGTTAATGATGCTTAATTTAAATATGTGAAAACATAATCATATCAAATTACTAATATAAAGTACCTAGCCTGATCCAAACGCAAAGACATAAGACTTCTGAATACTGAGGTACAAACAACTTAAAAAATTAATAAGTTCAATGTGCAAGTGAAGAAATATTACTGTTTACCCAGTTAAATAGTAATAATTATACAAACTGTAGGTTCAGAGAAATCTATAACACACCGAGAAAAAAATCAAACAGACATGATGTGGAATATATATATTGACTAAAATTCTGCTTATTTGGAATTACAACGTACATGAAATGTAAATTTTATAGTAAATCGATGATTACTGTCAACAACACAGCATCTAGTTCTTATGCATTTACCACCATCCAGGATTTTCAAAAAGTAAGTTCCGGAATAACTAACCACACAAACATCTATCATGCATTATTTATTAACAAAAAGGTTATGCGTTCATTGGTCCATAAAAGTACAGAATATATATATAAGGGATTAGTCAATGTCCAGTCCTGCCTTTAAATGATTGAAATCATATACTGTATTTTTTTAACAAAAATGTCTATTTTTAAATTCAAATATAACAATCATTCCCCTGTCATTTATATTTATCCATAGTGACAGTATTTGCATAAGGTCTCGCTTTTTTTAAAAAAAAAATGGCTCTCGGTTACAATAAACAGCAAGTCAATGCTGTAACTCTGATACATGGACTTACTAATTGCACACAACAAGTTTTTCCATATGTCATTCCTTTCAAAACATGTAATGATCTATTTATTTAAAAGAATAATCTTAGATGGGATTATGTTTATAATTCATAGAGCTAAACTCCTGGGGCTATAGTCCTGGAAAGAAAACATATCTTTGTTTAAGGCAGAGTTCAGTGTTTCTAAAGATATTGTTACATTGTGACTGTGACATCAATATACAACTAAAGAACGAGGAGTATCCCTCGAAGGAGAACGAAAATGTGTCATATCAATCTAACATAATATATTATTATCATGCATTCACATCTATATTATAAAGATTACCCAACTAACGAGTACATATGTTTATAAAATGTCTTGGCACTCTTATTACATGCTTCCTTCAACTTGCACAGTACTCACCATTTAATAAAAAAACTATAACAGCATAACAAACTGAAACTATAAACGAAAGAGGATACACAAACACTCAAATTCATTATATCGAGAGTCACTGGTCATTAAACATCAGCATTACATACCATTTTTCGCCTCAAACCCATATCAAACCTAAAACTACGCAATTGTCTCTCTTTTCTAAAAAAGAATCAACCCATTTGCATAAAACACATAAACAACAAACTAAACATCATATGATACACTAAAACATATCTACAAATCAAGAACCTCCAACATAACTACATAACATAAATTGAGTTGGGTCGAGCATAAACACACAAAAAATACATAAAAATCAAAACAAAATAGATACAAAGAATGTAAGTAATAGAACCTGTAAAGGGTATGATTAGAAGGGTCTTTCTTGATAGCCTGAGTGTATAAAGCAGCAGCCTTTAGATAATTTCCAGCTTTAAAGAACTCATTGCCTTGTTCTTTCAAAGAAAGCTCTTTTTTCACTTCAGATTCCACCATTTTTGTGTTCAATTTTTCAAGGGTTTTAGCAAATTAGGGAGCTAGGGTTTTGATGGATTTTAATTGAGTGTTTTGATGGCTTGTATTATTGAAGATCCAAGATCTAAGTTTCGGATATTAACGTGTTCTAACCCGACCCATGTGTTATACACTTAGCTCAAATTAACGTGTTCTAACCCGACCCATGTGTTATACACTTAGCTCAAACTTGAGCTCAATTTATAGAGAGAAATTTACCAAAAATACCCCTTTTTATAAATGGTTGTATATGTGATTACATACTCCGTCGGTCGATTTTTCAAAAATCGCCGCGCTCAAAATTTGGTCAAAAATATTTGTCCGATTTTACCAATTTCCGATAAATCGCCGATTAATCATCCGATTTTTTAAAAATCGTCTGATAAATCATAAATCGGTACCTCAACCGAATAGTTCCGATTTCCGAAATTTGTAACAATAGTTGTATATAAAATTGATCTGTATTTTTGTAAATATTTTCTGCAAATTGGGTATTTATATAAAAATCCTTTTATATTTTTTGCACTTGTTATAATTGGGGACATTTTATTAACAAAAATAATATATTCCTAACAAAAATAATATTGTCAATTTTTTGTAATGTTTCACTTTTTTACTTTTTATTATGACGTTGTTCACTTATTACTTTCTTTTTTACAGAAATGATCCTTTTATATATATTTGCATTTTGTGACCTAACTTGCTATTTAAAAATTAATTAACTAAAGTATAGTTTGAGAATACCCCACTGACTTTGTGATTTTTAATTATAAATTTGTTGTACAAAATTTTTATGCTCTGGTAATTGAAGAAAAAATTCTCGGAAAAATGTTCTCGAGAAAAAAATTTCGGAAAAAATTTCCAGAAAAAAGATTCTCGAGAAATGTTTTTCGGGAAAAAAAAATTCCGAGAAAAAGTGTTCGTGAAAAAAATCCTGAGCAAAAATTTTCAGGAAAAAATTAGCAAGAAATGTTTCTTTGAAAACATTTCGCGGGGGGAGGCTTAATGAGAAAAAATTCTCGGAAAAAATTACCCTCCCGAGAAATTTTTCCCGAGAAAAAATCTAAGAAAAATTTTTCCGGTAAAAATTCTCGGGAAAAATTTCCTGGAAGAAAATATATTGGGAAATTTTTTCCCTTATAAAGTTTTTGGGAAAATATTTCCGAGAAACGTTATCGAGAAAAAAATTTCCGTGAAAAAAAATCCCGAGAAAAATTTCTCTGCAAAAATTTTTGGGAAATTTTTTCCCTTATAAAGTTTTTGGGAAAAAAATTTCAAGAAAAAATTATCGGAAAAAATTTTCCAAAAAGTTTTCTCCGAATAATTTTTTACGCTATAAAGTTCTTGGGGAAAAAAATTTCGAGACAAATTTATGTAGCAAAGTATTTTCCAAAAAAAAATTCTCCGGATAAATTTTTCCACTATAAAGTTCTTAGAAAAAAATTCCCGAAAAAAGTTTTTTCGTAAAAAAATTCAGAAATAGAATTCTCGAAAATTTATTGGAAAAAAATGTAAAAGAAAATTTAAGAAAATTTTCATTTGAAATGCATGTATTTTGCTAATATTTCAAATTCTAATTTTCAAACTTGTTCTTTAATTGTGTTGGATTTGAACAAATTTTAAATCCAAACTCCGGATACTTTCCAAACAGATGATTTGATCAAATTTAGGACTTAAAATAAAATTTATGTATCCAAACGGGGTATTAATCAATTCACTTTTTTACTTTTTATTATTACGATGTTCCCTTATTACTTTTCCTTTACAGAAATGATCCTTTTATATATGTTCACATTTTGTTAACTAACTTACTATTTAAAAATTAATTAACCAAAGTATAGTTTGAGAATGCCCCACTGACTTTGTGATTTTTAATTATAAATTTGTTGTACAAAATTTTTATGCTCTGGTCATTGAAGAACAAAATAAATTTAAAAATCTAAATCAAATTTTTTAATAAGTTCAACATATGTTAAACGAAAAATTTCAAGTAGCATGTAAATTTGCTATCAGCAAAACAAATTCAAAATTATGAAAGTATAACAATACATTAAAACTAGAAATCAAAATTTATATAATTAAGTATGTTTTGTTAACAAATTATGGCCCAGTAAAAAAACTCAAAATCCTAGCATCCTCTCAAAAACCTAACCTTCTCCAAAAATCAGCCTTCTTTTAACGGGTTTCTGTCGGTTTATCCGATGGAATGCCCCAAATTTGTTAATTTGTTTTGTTTTTTTTATTTTTTTCAATAATCTTTCTTTTTTGGAAGACCTTTTATCTATTTAGTTTGTTTTTAGATCTAATTGTCAGAGTTTGGATTTTCTTTCATCTTGAATTCAAGCGGAACATATTTGATTTGAGGGTGAAATGATTATCTATTTTTAAGTTTTATTTTTTCAGATATGAATTTTTTATTTAGATTTTCAGTTTATTTTCTCTCCTGAGAGTGTGTTTGTTTCTCTCCTTTATTATGAGTGATGGATCTGATTTAGTGATAGAGGTTTATACTGGGTTACATTTATGGTCGATAGCTCAAACGCGTTGGGATTATGATGAAAGTCATGAAACAGGTATATGTAAATATATCTTCTTCAACATATCGCTTGATGGTCTCTATACGAAGACTTGCATGAAGACCGGCGATTTAATTCATTTTATGTTTGTTTGACTTGATCATTTGTGTAGATGTCATATGACTTTTTATTATTGAATTAAATCTATTGTTCATCAAGTCTGTATTGTATTTAAGTGTCATTCTTATCTAACACTTTTAATTCAGGGTGTGTTAAAAATTTACTACTATTCACATCATACTCTTCAAAGAACTTGAAAATTCAATTTGATTTTTGATTATTTCATAACAAAAAGATATTGAAATTGTAAGAACTTTACTCTTTAGTGTTTGGTTATTGTAAAGAGACCGTAGTTAGGAGAACCAAAAGTTGACATTCTATGAATGTTTTAGGTTTTAACAACTTAAAAAATTTCGGAATGTATCACACTTTCGAACCTAGTACTAGCAGATATTCAGTTTTTGGAGTTTCAACCCAGCGGGAGCTGTGATCTCTCCCATTCAGCATTTGGTATTACCTGTGCCCGGTGCCGGAACTCTTCAACTTCAGGTTCCTATATTTTCTATATAATGAAATGGATATATTTTCTATTTAATGAAATGGTATTATCAACAGCAGATTTTGGACTTATGACTCCAATACCTAATACCAAACCTTCCATTAAAGACTTGCATTCACAAGATTTGGACTGATGACTCGAATACATAATCCCAAGCCTACATTGAAGAACTTACATGCTTTTCTTACCTTACTTCTAGTAATCATATCTGTTTTTTACCTTATGTTCTGTTTCCGTCAAATTTTGTTTCAAAGTTCTCTTCAATGCATAAGTTTATAATATACGGATATGTTTGATAAATTAATGCCCTATATATTTCATATAATAAAATTAATAAAAATATATTTGGTAAAGATTTCATGTGCAAAGCACCGACAAATTGAGTCGGGCACCAAAAAGATTAAGGCGAACAACACTGAAAAACAGAAACATATTTTGATTACCCTTATTTTACAATCACATAGGTAAGCTTGAATTGCATACCCCTAAAAACATAATTAACAATTTTAACTGAGGAAAATAAAAAGAATTACTAGTAACTAAACTACAAAGAAGTTTTTTTTAAAGAGAACAAAACTCCATTCAAGTTCATGGAAAAAAAACTGATTTTCTCAGTGCTTAGGGGTGAGTGAAGGAAATGAAGGAATAGATTGTAGTATTAACTTACGGCTGCTTCTCTGTCCAGGAGACAATCCAATGGATTGAGGCGGAGAAACTCTCTTACTGTTTGGGGACCCCGACTTGACGCCACTGTTTGGTGAAGCATTACTCTGGAGTATCTCTGGCATTTCATCTTTTCGGTCATCAAGAATTTTGGCTAGAGGCTGAAGAGGATTCAGCTTTCCAAACCTTGGAGTACCATATATCCCTGAGGATCCTCCAATTGAAAGAAGTGAAGATCGCGGTGGTTTCTTGCTCTTAGAGGAGAAAGGCTGAATTGATGAACTGAACAAAGAAAAAGTAATATTAAAAGACTGTAATAACATTGCAAATAACCATGCAGAACTGTTCAACATATCATACCTGCAAATCTGTAGAGGTGTTGCAGGAAGAGCAAAACTTGTTTTCTGCTCTGCATCATTCTGGACCGTATTTATCAGTAAGCTTCTATTAACAGCTCTCTTTTCCTGTTCAGCTTCTCCTTCTTCTAGTTCAACTTCTGTTTCTATTAAAGTAAAGCCTATGTCAGAACTCAGATACAAAACTTCAGCAATATACTAGGTTATGCATATCATTGATTTATATCAACATGGCACAAAAAAGGAAAAAAAATCTAGGCAAACTATTATTTTTAAGTAATGAACTGAGCAATGAAGGGGATCAAACTGGACCATAACTACTCAATCAAATACAAAAAAGGAATAAATTTGAACTTGAAAGTACACTCACCATCCTTTATACCAAATGCATTTTTACAACCTTCACATCTGCAATTAATGGAGCATCCAACACCACCCTATAGATCCAAAATACCAAGTCAGAACTGGCTTTAGTTATAACAGAAACAGGAAAATGCGCCAAGAGACAAAACCTGATAGCATTCACAATATTTCTTTAGGCAACCAGATTTCTTGCAGTTACATCCTCTTTTATGCCTAGCTGAAGCAGGAGTCTTGCTGGATTCCTCCTATAAAATCAAGACATCTAAATGAAATACTATAGTTCTTAAGAAACACAATATACACAGTACATAGCAGGGGATTATTTTCTCACCCCAACTTCAATAATGGCATCAGAGTTTCTGATAACTTTTGGTGCAAATGCAAGGGGGTTGCGAGATTCAATCTGCTTTCTAGTTGCAAGGACAGTATCTTCATAAATAGGTTTGTTGAAGCATTCTTGGCATGAACATGGTTCCACGCAGTAAACACCAGCAGCAAAGCACTCACAGTACCTGCATAGAGATAGCATAACAAGACAAAATCTGCTACTGTTGTTATGCCACTAATGATGATCCAGCCATGCAAATAGATTAATAATTTCATTAAACATTTTTGTCTTAAATCAGTATCATCCACAGATTATTAATTTAAAACCGATGTGCATCCAGTAGCCTAATGAAACAAGATGAAAACACAGAGTACAGAAGAGTTTTCCTAACTAACTAACAAAGCAAAAGATGTTTAAGCTTTGTACGAGCTTGGGAATGAGAATGTCTGGTCTCTTGAGCAAGTTTATAATCGAGATTACATTGGATAGAGCTAAACAATATTATTAGATAAATATATAATGATCATAATTCTAATAACAGCCTAATGGATTAATGACGTTTTAGAGTACAGAAACAAAAATTATACAATAAAAGTAAACTGCTAAAGGAAGTACTTTTAATAGCAAGAACTTACAGCTTCAAACATTTCGATTTCTTACAGTTACAACGCTTACAGGCCTCAGCTTCTCCACCACTGTCCGATCTACGCCTGAAGAAAGCAATTATAGTGTCACGCAGACAAATTTATATAAGTAAGATTCTCACAAGATATACAAGTAATGTACATACTTTTTCTTCTTCGGGCTACTGTGATCTAAAACTTCATTGACCAAGAATCCTGATCCTGGAGCAGCATTTTCTGCAGTCAAAATTCCATCTTCAAGAGGACAAATATCTCTATTCGAAGAGGTTACAACCAAAGCACTGTTTGAAATTTGTTGACTATTTGACATATCGAAATAAGAAGCCGACCCAGAGACACTTAATGGTTGACCTCCAGGGGGGAAGGCTTCATGTTTCTCAATTTTGTGGTCCATTGATGTTGCTGCAAGTGCATTCAAGTGTAAACCAATTCCTGGTAGTCTGCGCTTAGAGGCACCACTTGCAGGCTTTAATGGAACTACACATTTGTCACCGAAAGCAGTATTTTCATGAGATTGCAACAGCACAGAACTACAACTAGAGCCATCATCCAAGCATTTTCTGCGAGAACCCACCATCTCAAATACCAGACAGCGTCTTCTCATACCACGTTGCAGATTAGAAGCAATCTATGCAACCAAAAACATAACATGTTAATGAATTAAAAAGACTGCTTTAAATTACAATAAAAAGGTATATGTAATTGAGACTAATGAGCATCCATCAGCAAACAAATTCTCTATTCCATGAACTGCCACATCAAAGAATTCTTCTGTTCCAAATGGAGTTCCTTTTTTATTAATTGTACCAAAAGAATAAAGGATCTCATAATTATACTGAAATTCAATGTTATATTTCATGTTGAGCAATGTTTTAGGGAAAAACTGGAACAAAAAGACTTTGAATACATCACTAGTATTTCAGAATTTATCATGTCCTCATTATCTCGAGTGTGCAAGATGCAGCGGAAGAAAACATTTTTTAACGAAAGTGCTTTGCAAAACTATAAATGATCAAGGAAAGCCTCATCAATAAGACGGGACGGTATATTATTTCTGATAAGAAGCAACAAAGGTATATTATTTCTGAGAAACAACAGACAGTTGAAGATTGTCGAATATCCAAATGCTAAAGATTAAATTCACATAGGAAAGAAAGAGTATAATTCAAGTCACACTTGAGACAAAAAGTAAGAAGGAAACAAAAACAAAGCAGCACACAGAAGTAAGGGGATACATAGAGCTATGACGCAACAGAGATATGGAAATAGCCAAGCGCTCACCTCGTCGTCCACATTATCACATGTGTCATCTGCCACGGGTTTGTTATTTGAAACAAGGATGTCTTGATCCATATCTATTGTCATATCACGGCCACATTCAAGCTGAGAAGCATTGTTATCTGCATCAGCTGCATTAATAGCTCCAGTATTTTGCAAATTATCAGTCAAAGAATCACAGAAACTCATTCCAGGTTCTATTGATCTCTGACTAGGATCAATTAAAGTCTTCGAATCATTTGGTGTATCAAACAGTAGTAAGTCACCTTCTTCAGAAAACAAATTCTCCCAATCACATCCTGCAGATTCTCTATTTTCATTGATATTGCTCGGCCCCTCTAGATGCACTTCTTTTTCCATAGAACCTTTTCCTGAGCCAATTTGTACATATGGAACGAGTTCTGTAGAGGAGCCAACCAACTCTGGTAAGCCACTGGTTTCCAAGCCACAATGAGAGGTTTCACCGCAGTCAGGGCTAACACATTCATAGCTTAAGGTTTGTGGGAGCTCAACTCCAACACTTGTTTCCTGAAGTGGGACAGCAGATGATTTACCAGCTAAGCTCCTCTGATTAAAATTTTGTTTCTCAATGTTATGAGGAACTTCAGTAGATTTTCCACTTTTTTCCTCTCTGTCTCCATGACTAGAAGGGAACTCGGGGTTTGATGGGTCAGAGAATTGATGCCTGAAGTAAGAAATGAAGTAGCAAAATCTATGATTTATATCATAGAATGATAAAAGAAAATATTAACAGTTCATCAATGATAATCGTAATTACCTCCTTAACACTCTATTATCCCTTAGAGAGCTGACATGAGGTGAAGTGAAAACGGATGGAGGAGACGAAAAAGTAAGCGAATTAAACGTTTGAGTAATGTGTACAGACTTAACTGAATTGATAGGAGAAAGGCTGTTGAGATAGTTGAAGACGGGGGAATCCTGCATTTGCAAATATACATACATAAGATGTGAGTATCAAAATGGAAGGTGACAGAAAATGCAAAGTAGAGATTCAGAAGAAACTTCAAACCAAATTTCAGGCTATGAATGCAATGAATTCATTACAACCATGAATTGCAAAGCTTGAATTGTAATTTACCATGTAGTTTTGAAAGGCTATCTACTAAAATAACCGAATGAACTGGAGAAGAGTCACTTTACATTTATTTTTACAAATTCACAAAAGGGATGAGAGAGACAAAATGCTAAACTGGATTACTGGAGGAGTCAACACTCAACAGTGACATTTTTTTCTGAAGAACATCAGAACTCATACACCTAATTCCCAAACTCACAAATATACTCGCAATGCAAAAAGCAGATTATGTATGGAGTCTCGCAACTACGCTTCAGTAACAAACTGGTTAACAGCAGTTTCTACTTCATCCCCCACCACATTACCCTTGACTACAACAAATATTGTCAAATGATTTCATTAGCCCCTCTAATTAACTACACAAATCGACATTATACTTCTCTAGCCATCCTAAACAACACAACAGTCAGTAAATTGTATCTGTAGACTAGACACACACACACACACACAAATTGACATTAATCTTCAACACCATATCCCTAAGAACCCTAAAAAAACCCCAAATTCATCCCAGAAACTCCCAATTAACAAGCCTCAAAACAGATCTTACATCAAACCACTCACAGATTAATACATTCAAGTCAACACCACTTACGTACAATTAATCAAATCAATCCCACAAGCCAAAATCAACACCCAAAAAAACAAAACACCATAAAATTAAAACAATTCATCAAGTTAACAAATACCCACATCACAAAACCACCCAAATCCAACAAATCAACCACAAATTCACAACCCCATATCCCCATATCTTCAAAAAAAACACAAAAACACAAACTTTAATTACCAAAAAAAATAAGAAAAAATACCTCCACTTTGGAGAATGTGGGAGTAAGCTGGTGCTTCCTGTCAGGGGTATCCATCACAACGCAATCCCCTTTTACAATCTCACTATCTCTCTCTTTATTCACACACTCTTCACCCATTTTTACACAACCCCACAAAATAAATACGAGAGAGAGATGGGAGAGAGAGAAGGAGAGGGGGAGAGAGGGAGAGAGAGAGAGAGAGAGAGGTATCTCTATCTCTATTATATGTATGTGTGTAAGTATATTTGAGAAGCGGGAAGGCGGGAGAGGGGGGGAGAGTAAATAGACAATAGGTTTTCTCGTGCTCAACCCCACACTGGTCCAACACACACTTTCACACACACACACTCTCTCTCTGATTAAAGAACCATTTCACAGTGATAATGCATATGTGGCTCTATTTTTATTATGTGTGTGTATTTTTTTAAGTGGAAAAAGTAACGTAAATTATAGTAATTCACTGATAAAGAGTTTTATTACAGCTTTTGGACCTGTTAATTATTTAATTTATTGATGTTTATAGTTTTCCTCTTTTTGGTAAATTTAAATTGAGAGTAACGGTTTTTTATTAGAGAGATTGACCACCGGTAACAAGTTTAACAAAGTTTTGGTGTGGGGTGAGTGAGGTATGTATTATCCTTAGCTTTGTAAGTTATTGACTCTGTCAAACGAGGATGGTTTTGGAATAGATGTCAAAATGGTGAAATTATTCTTTGTTACTGAACTATTTTTATTTATGAAAAATTCGGCGACTGTTTAATTAACTCTGTTAGGATAATGAAATATTCCTTCCTAAATTTCTGGTTCCAAATGAAATGAAATGGAGCTAAGAAATCAAAAAAATTAATAGTAAATCGTATGAATGATTTCATAACTAAATTTGTTCTTTTAAAGAAAATTAATACTGTGTACACAAAAATTGTTCCAAAATTACGCATGACGTTCAGTGTTGTAAAAATCGGAAATCCGGGAATATCAGTCGAGTTACTGATTTAGGATTAATTGAAAATTAGGGATTAATCGAGATAAAAATCGGATGTATTATAATATAAAATTATATTTAATATATTATTATGATTATATTAGTTATTTATTAATAAAGATATATTTATTATATCATAATTTCTATAATTATTCATATTTAAATTAATAAAGTATTTTAATTTTAATAAATAATTATATATACTGCAATAAAGAAAAATTCGTAAAAATAAATCTGATTTCAAAAATCGAATCGGCTGGATACTTTGTAGGGGATTAATCGGGAATTTTTTTAAAAATCGGAAATTTTAGAACACTGATGACGTGATATTATTTGTGGGACTCATATTTATATTTATGTATCAGGATTCATATTATTAATGAGTTATCATTTTGAGACCGTTTCAGAATATTTTTGAGAACTCTAGATAATTCACGTAAAATGTCATTTAATTATCAAAAAATCATATTATAATTTTTTGATTAATACAGTTGAATCTCGATTAAGTAATAATCGTTAAAATAATAACCTTATTAAAATAATATATTTTTTCCGATTACAAGGACCCTATGTATTTTTACTCCAAATAAAATAATAAACTCGCTAAAATAATAATTTTTTCAGTCTCACCATATTATTTTATTTTAAAGACGTTTAACTATCTTGAGCTTGTTCTGCCATCACGTCGCATATAGATGAACAATGATTATTACTCCCTCCATCCCGTTAAATATTATACGTTCACTGTTTGCACGCATTTCGAGACTTTAATAAAGTATAATTTCATAATGTTTTTTAAATTTTTTTTTTTTTGAATAAAAATTTAAACATAAAACTTTTATTCAGGAAAAAAAATTAAAAAAATATTATGTAATTATATATTAAATAAGCATTAAAAAATGTATCAAAAAGTAATATATATAATTCTATGGAATAGGGGAGCACTTACGACTTAATGAGTTATGAGCAAAGGTTTGTTCAGTAGTAAATGTTTAAGTGATACTCACTCCGTCCCTAAAAACGTTTTATATTTGTGTTGGACACGTTTGTCAATACATATTTTTGATTGTTATTATCTTTAAGTTCGTATTAGTATTAAATATAAAAATTTTATTGTATTAAAGTACTCATAAATACGAATCCAACAAAATCACTCATAACTATGTTTTATATTAAATAGTCAGTCGTTTATCGTGAACAGTACAAAAGTGAAAAGGGAAAACATTTAAGGGAACGGATGGAGTAGTGCTAACAGGGAATTAATTACCGAAATAACGAAAAAGACAAAATAGAGAATTACAGTAGAAATGATAACGAACGTCTGCATTGGGGTAAATAATTTACTAGAAACAGATAGACATCTAAGTAAGGCCCCTTGTTGTTTGGTATGCAGTTGCAGTGACAGCGAGTTTAGTTAGTAAATGTGTACCGCAAGAACTGAAGCTCAGTAGAATAAGGATTAGTAACGTTTACAACTTTTTGTGCACGAGAATTGCCTCTTCAGTTAGGTCCTCGTCAATAGTTACAAACAAAGAACAAAGGATTAGTAACCCAGACTTATGAAAGATGTGTCTCTTCAACAAGAAAAATTTCTTTAACAATCATCTGATTTCCCGAACGCAAAGTAGCAATAGAATTAATGATTGCTAAAGGTATGAGCAGGTGTAATTTGTAGAAACTGAGATGTTACAGTGGAGTGTTTGTCTCCAGCATTTAACATTAGGGAAAAGGTTAAAATAATTCAATGGAGAATTTTATGAATATTATAGCTTGACTCTCCCAAACTTCATTATTTTGGCGCTCTTTAGTTTCGAAAATATGTCGTAATAATCTGGTACAACTGAGGTCCATCACCAAAAATGCTCTGTATATTTAGGACTGTCAGATGTTCCTACACTACTGACTTTGACTAATTCATACAAATCAAATCACCAAAATGTACAGTATTTCTCTCACGTCTCCGTATATTTATACTTTTTTATTACTTGGTTTGTTTCTTTTATTTTTTTGTGTAATTTTTTTTATAAAATATAGTTTAATAATTTATTTTTTGATTTTTTTTATAAAAAATTAAATATTATATTTTTATTTAAAAAAATAAAATTATTTAATAAATCATAATTTCCAAAAATTTTAAAATATATTTTGATCCCCGTTCTTCAATATAAAGAACCTCAAAGCCGGAGGGAGCTATAATCACAATACGATTGCAAGAGTGTTCTTTGGTCAATGTAGTAGATGTTTAGAAAATCTTAAACGAAGTAAATT
Organism: Apium graveolens; assembly: GCF_009905375.1. NCBI lineage: Eukaryota > Viridiplantae > Streptophyta > Magnoliopsida > Apiales > Apiaceae > Apium > Apium graveolens. The sequence continues at coordinate 217,054,051 of NC_133654.1, forward strand.
ATAATTTAAAATGAATAATTGACTTAAGCTGATGTATATTTATAAGTAATATAATTTTTTGGATAATTTTATTTATAAGTCATAATTTTTTTACTAAATGAACTAAATAGTTTTTAAATATAATTATCTTATTCCGTAAATTTTAGATTAGATTAACATTTAAAAACATATATTTTGAAGATAAAATCAATTAAAAGGTAAAAAAATCAAAATAAGTTAAGAAAAACTACGTTATATATTATAAATTCAGACTTGTAAATTAGGAAGACAAACACTTGTGACTTGTATGTTAACCAGCCCGGGCTGGCCAAACAATGCGTGTCATAAAAGAAATTACGTTTAATTTATTGGAACAAATTTATAATTTAATCCGTACTCGAATATGGTCTTCCAAAATTGTAATTTAAGTATGTCTTTACTATCATCTTAGTTTTACAATGCACTTCAAAAACATATTTAAAAAGCATTGTTGTAAGAAGTGTAAAAATCAGACCTAAACGATGAGATCACCTTCCAGTGCTAAAACGAACGTTTAAGCGGTTTTAAAAACGAACTATCAATCGGATTATAAATATATATATTATATATATTAAAAATAATAAATATTTTTTGAATAAAGAAATTACATCCACATATTATAATAAATCAATAAAATGGTCATTCACAAAGTCATAATTAACTTAAAAAAAATATAAGTAAAATTTAAAAATATCAAATTACCATTTTTTAAAAAATAATATTTTCTTTTTCTAATTATTTTTAATCCCAATTTAATTTGATTAAAAACCGCTTAAACAGTCAAAATCCGCTTAATTACGCTTAAACTTTACTAAACACTTAATTATCCAATTTTGCACTATATTCACTCATTTTTATTCACTATACTACTTACTCTCTTTATTCATTTATTTTGTTTATAATTGTCATTCCATTTCTTCCTCGTTCTATCCTTACCAAGTAAACACACCTGAGTTTGTAATCAAAATATTACCAGTCCGGAGGCCAGTATCTTGGGCAGCTGTGTCCATCATTCCGTCGAGATGGTCATATTTGATATCCATATTTATTTTGTAATAATAAATGATATCATTCCAATTACGGGACCGACCCTAAGTTTTTAGATATCCTGTACCATCTTAAAAAAAATTGTCCCCAAGCCCCAATTAACTTTACTTGACAAAAAAATATAAAATTAATCTCAAGTTTTCTTCATAAAAATGAGTAGAAAAAAATACTAAATTGTAATTACAGGAAAATCAGGGAACTCATTTGATTACAACCAAAACATAGAATTACTTACCGGTTAAAGATCATTTTTCTAGCATTTTGCTAGCAAAATCTTTAATTAAGGCTTGATGATTAAAATGTTGGGTATAATTCTAACTTACACAGTAACAATGGGCAGTTATATATATAATAACAAGAACATGGCAAATAACCAACTAACGAAATAAAACACGAAGGCAATAACAAACTATAAAGACGGTAATTGACAAAGAAAGTAAATAAAACTTATCTCTTATCGCTTTCCAAATTCTGATAAGAAGAACACAACAGCTGAGTCGTCAAACCCTTCAAGAGGACTTGACTATTCTTGAAGAGATTATTGCCCCCCACTTAAGCTGTGATGGAATGCAGCAATATCGCTTCCAGGATAAAACAACAACAGATCAATCTAGCCACAGAACCAGCAATGATCAACGGCGACTCGCACCTCAGTTTGCCCAAAAAACCTATGCAACTCATATATGTTTGCGAGGTAGACACCGAGACTTGTATCATTTTAATCTCAAGTATACCTCTCAATATATAGGCATCTCAAGTTACTCTTCTTCTATTTTACTCGATGTGGTACACCAAGTAACAAAACAGAAAAAGTAAACAAAATGGGTTTTCTTATTATTTATATTATATCCTGATCAATTAATATTAATATTACAAAATATATTCAGAGAATGATTAAAATAATTCTTACTCAATATATTTTATATTAATAATTAAATAATCAATATAAATAATTAAACTTGTAATATAAAAGAAAAATATAAGAGTTCCCACTAGCACTAGGCCACACAAGCATTCCACTTATGCTAGTAGGTGTAAACAACACTAATACAAGATGTTATATAAACTCAATATCTTTCTTTTACAATACCAAAGTGGGACAAAATCCCCATAACCCATTTCAAACAAGCAACTTTGTCACAATATATTCATGGATTCCACTAAGAAAATGTCTTAGATCCAAATATGAAAGTTTAAGTCCTCATGTCAAGGAACAACCTCCAAGTGTTAGTTTCCGGAAATCATATCAAGAACATATATAAAATATGCCTCAAACTTTCCATTTTCTAACAATCCCCCACAAATCCATAATTAAATTGCATACCAGATTTTATCATGACTTGCTTTTCAAAGTCGGTACCCTCCCGGGTTTGAACCCTCCTAAGTCCTCTACTTCGATGGCTACCGGATACAGATGGAATGTTTCACCTTGAATCTTTATCCGTTGGGTATAACCACACTCCATAGACGACGACAAGTCAAAGGCTATGGTGCCAATCTACGGCTTTGAGACGTTAATGGTCATGTCTCGATCCTGTTCGTCGAATGTTTCGAGGAATAACCCTTTCCTCTAATTGCGACCACACAATTACATTCGCTTAGCTGGGCATCTCCAGAGATGTACTGCTATCATCTCGTCAAACGACTTGACCCCATTCAGAGTTCAAATAACTCTTGCTAACTAGCAGTTCAAGTACCTCTTAAGGTTTATAGGGAATAGACTCAGATGCATAAGTATCTAAATGTATATGGTAGAGGTACTACCGATTCATCCTTACAACTTGTTATTACCACATTGAATACACTTCGAGGGATCTCCTCTCAGGTGTATTGGGTTCCCGCTGTTGATGAATTATGATGGGTTACCAGTCTCATCCCCAACCTCGACTTAAGGACTATAGCATGCTCAATCCCTTTAGTCGGCGGATTAGCTATATTATCCTGAGTTCCTATGAACTCTATAGCAATAATCCTATCAGACACAAGACCCCTTATAGACTTTAGTCTAACTTGGACGTGTCTCTTTGTTTTAGCATTATACTTTACACTTCTGACTTTGTCGATAGTTGTACGGCTATCACAATGAACAGAAATGGCAGGAAGCGGCTTGCTTACTACAGGTAACATACTCATGAGTCCATGTAACCATTCAGCCTCCGTCCCCGTGGCATCAAGTGCACACAACTCAGCCTCAAAAGTAGACCGGGTAATCAAAGTCTGTCTAGAAGACTTTCAGGACACTGCTCCACCCGCAAGGGTAAACACATATCCAATCACTCCATTGGAACCAGATTTCTTAGCTATCCAACTTGCATCACTGTACCCCTCGAGTACCCCCAGAAATCTCCGGTAATGCAAGCCAAGGGAAATAGTTCCCTTCAGATATCTAAGAACTCTATCCAGTGCTTTCCAATGAGTCTTGTTTGGACAACTTGTATATCTAGCCAACTTAGACACAAAATAAGAAATATCTGGCCTAGTCACATTAGCAAGATATTGCAAACTCCCAATAATCTAAGAATACCTTAACTGAGACACAGAAACTCCTGAACTATTCTTGACTAAGGCAACTTTTGAATCATATGGTGTACTAGCGATTTTACAATTTGAATAACCATACTTCTCAAGTATACATTTCTTTATATAATGAGACTGTGACAAAGTTATTCCATCAGTTGACTGAGTCAACTTGACCCCAAGAATCACACTAGCTTCACCCATGTCCTTCATCTCAAAGTGCATCTTCAAGAAACTCTTTGTCTCGTTAATAATCTCAATATTGGTTCCAAATAACAAGATATCATCTACATAAAAGCACACGATCACACAATCATTACCTCTAACCTTATAGTAGACACACTCGTCACTTTCATTAACTAAAAAATTTGAAGCCAGTCTATAGGTGCTTGTTTAAGGCCATAGATGGACTTGACTAGTCTACATACTTTCCTCTCATTGCCAGAAGCAACAAATCCCTCAGGCTAATCCATATAAATCTCTTCTTCAAGGTTACCATGAAGAAAAGCTGTCTTTACATCCATTTGATGGATGATAAGACCATGTACAGAAGCCAATGCAATAAGCATCTGATTGTTGTCATTCGGGCAACTGGAGAATATGTATCAAAATAATCAATGCCTTCCCTTTGCCTAAAGCCCTTAACAACTAGCCTAGCCTTGTACTTATTTATTGAGCCATCAGGGTTTAGCTTCCTCTTGAAGATCCATTTACATCCAATAGTAGAACACCCTGGAGGGAGATCAACCAACTCCCATGTTCTGTTTGAAACAATTGAGTCAATTTCACTCTTTACAGCGCCTTTCCAATTCCTTGACTCCGAAGAATCCTTGGCTTGACGGAAAGTTAAAGGCTCATCCTCGACATTGTAAGTGATAAAGTCACTTCCAAAGTCCTTGACTACCTTTGCACGCTTACTCCTTCTAGGTTCCTCTACTTTATTAGGAGTAGAGCTACTAACAGGATCCACCCCCACATTTGTCATCTTTTCCACATGATCAGGAATAGAACTTGATGTATGAGTGGGATCATCCTCAGAACTACCAAAGATATACCAGTCTTCATTGGGAATACTTCCTCAAAGAAAGTTGCATCACGAAACTCAACTATCGTATTCGCCACAATACCATCTATGTCAGATTTTAATATTAAAAATCTCATAGCAATTGTGGTTTCAAGATAGCCTAGAAAGATACAATCAACAGTTTTTGGACCCAGTTTCTTTCTCTTGTGTTCAAGGAAAAACACCTTAGCAAGGCACCCCCACACACGAAGATAATTCAAACTTGTCCTACACTTTCTCCATAATTCATATGGTGTCTTGTCCATATGTTTCAGAGGGACTCTATTCAGAATATGGCAAGCCGTATTCAGAGCCTCTCGCCACATATACTTAGGCAACCCAGAAATAATTAGCATACTGTTAATCATGTATTTAAAAGTTTTGTTCTTTCGTTCTACCACCCATTAGACTCAGGTGTGTATGGTGGAGTAACCTCATGAACTATACCATTGTTTGCGCAAAATTCATTAAACAAGGTACTCATATACTCACCACCTCTATTAGACCGCAAACGTTTAAGTACTTTGCTAGTTTGTGTTTCAGCTTCATTTTTATACATAATGAATTTATCTAGTGTTTCATCCTTATGTTTAAGCAAATAAACATAACAATATCTACTACAATCATCTATAAAGGTAATGAAATATCTATAGTGATCCTTAGTCAACACACCACCAAATTCACATATGTCTGAGTGCACTAAATCTAACAAGTATGAATCCCTAACAACATTATGAAAAGGTTTCCTTGTTTGTTTAGCAGTTGCACACACTTGACACTTAGATTTCTTATCAATGGCGTACTTTGGAATCAACTCTAAATTCAACATATTCTTTAGAGCACCAAAATTTAAATGACCAAGTCGTAAGTGCCACAAATCAGATGATTCTACACAATTAACAGAAGATGCAACACTATCATTAATAAAACCACCCAAAATGGGTTCAACATTTATTAAAAACAAACCATTAGACAAGTAACCCTTTCCAAAGAATGTACCAGTATGAGTGATACCTACTTTGTTACATTTTAAAGAAAGTTCAAAGCCATTCTTAACTAAACAACTTCCACTTATAATATTTCTACGAATAGAGGGAACATGATGCACTATAGTGAGAGATAGAATTCGCCCAGAAGCAGACTTCAAGTCCACGTTTCCTATTCCAAGCACTTGTGCAACACTAGCATTCCCCATCGTCAGTGTCACTCCATGACAGTTGATAAGATACAAACAAGCTAATATCAGCACAGATATGTACATTAGCTCCAGTATCAATCAACCACTCACGTGATAGATAAGTGGAAAGTAGTACATGATTATAAGTAACATACACGTCATCGGTTCCAGAGGCAACAACCTCACCAATGACCATGTTAGCTACTGGCCCACTCGTGGTTCCAAGTCCAAGCACAGTATTTACTTGAGCTACCACTTCAGCTTTCTTAGCTTTCTTAGTTGGACAGTCCTTGCTCCATCGACCAACCTGTCCACAAGACCAACATGGTTTGTTCGCCTTTGGTTTCTTAGCCTTGTTCTTGTCAAGTTTAGTGTTAGCCTTCTTAGTGACTACCTTTCTTTTCTGTCCTACAGTCACTACATTCACCTTCGAGCTTCCATGTTCCACAGGCAACACATGTCCCTGTTTGGACTTGTGCTACTCCTGTACTGAGATGTCCAACATCAAGTTAGTCCATGTGATCTCTCCTTTCTGTCTTTTCAGGGAGAGAGCAAACTCTTCCCAAGACTTAGGGAGCTTTTCAATCACAGACATCACTCGAAACTTCTCAAGCAAGACCATACCGGACTCACCCAAATCATGAACTAACATCTCAAACTCATGAACATGTTCAGTCATGGATTTTCCATCCACCAACTTAAAATCAAGAAACCTAGCCACATAATACTTCTCAAATCCTTGAGAATCAGTATTATGGGTTTGGTCCAGCTTATCCCATAAGACTTTAGCAGTATAGGCATCTGATGAATAAACATCGAACAAGGTGTTCTCCAAGGATTCCAAAATAGCTGCCCTGGCCACCCTTTCCTTCTCAGCCCATAAAGCATAAACCTTAACAGATTTAGCTTTCTCTTGATCCAACCTAGGAGGATCATACTGTACCACTAACCATAGACCCTTAACCGTTAATCAGAGCTTCATTTTTTTCTGCCAACGAGAAAAAGAAGCTCCACCACTGAATTTATTAGGCATACCCGATAAATCAATTGGATGGGGAAAACGATACATGGTCCAGTCAATGGTAGTAGTACCACCAGAACCAGTCTCAACAGTTTTAGGAACATCACCAGTTTCGTTAACCATCTTGCTAATTAACTATATATAACTATAATCTCTTCAAGATTGTTGGGTATAATTCTAACTTACACAGCAACAATGGGCAGTTATATATATAATAACAAGAACATGGCAAATAACCAACTAACGAAATAAAACACGAAGGCAATAACAAACTATAAAGACGTGAAAGGCATATGTTAAGCTTATTTGTTTATTCGAGGATTTAACTCAACTCAAATAAGAATGTAATAAGTAAATAGTGGATCTATCGTCAGAGAGATCTCACAGAGTAACATCTGTCAGAGGGTTAAGAAACATTATTCATCTACAGACTTGAAGAATTCATTCACTGGAAGAAGCTCAAGAAATTGATCAAGCCTCAGTGATATAAATCAAGATTGTGGATTTAATCAAGTGACAGAGATCTCGTCAGGGTATCAATTAATTACAAGGATTTAGTCTGAAGAAAATCAAAGTATCAAAGTCAAGACATGAAGAAACGTCACGGAAGTTAGTCACTCATGAACCAGACAGTACATCGAGTGTCAACGTTGAAGTGGTGGATTTGATTCATATATTTCAGTGATTTTCAGAAGTTTTACAGGAGAATGGATGCTGCTCAGGGTTAGTGTTAATTCTCTATTAATTAATTAAGTCATATAATTTAATTAAGAAAATAAATTATATCTACAAAGATTAATTTATTGATTAATTAAATTAATTGATTAATTAATTCAGAATTAATATTAAGGTTTTTCAGAATTTTAATTGATTTAAAATCTGTTATTAATTCAAAAAGACAACTGATTGTATTAGTATGACAATCGGTATGACAATCAATAGTCATACCGAAAGTCATGCTAATTCAAAAGGATTGTCCTATCAGATTTTTTATTACATTAAAATCTATTATTAATTCAGTAAGACAATCTGATTTTGAACTACTATGACAATCGGTATGACAATTGATAGTCATACCGAAAGTCTTGCTAGTTCATTCTGATTGTCTTTCCAGTTCAAAGAGATTGTCATGCCAGTACATTCTACTCGACTGTTGGATTAAAAGAAGCAGAAGAAGCAGTTCATTCAGAGATCATACAGAATACACAAGTCAAGAACACAGTAGAAACAAAAAGCAAGACATATCATTTTTCATCTGCTTTATTCAAGATCAAAATTCTAGATTGTAAAGTTAAATCCAAACCACTAGAATTATTTATCTTGTTCTTGTGTAACAATCTAGCGGATCAAAATCCCTAGAACTTAATCTCAAATCGCTTATAGCATTTGATCTTTTTATTGCAAAAATAGAAAAAGTTCATGTTGAATTTATTCTAGATTTGTGATAATTGATTTGAGATTAATCCCTTGTAAACGATACCGTTGTTGTAACACCTTTCAAGTTTAATAATAATTTTATTTAACTTGAATTTTGTTTCACATTTTTATTCCGCATTTTATTCGATTAAACGGTATTGTTTGTATTCAACCCCCCTTCTACAAACATATTGAGACCTAACAATTGGTATCAGAGCCTTCTGATTAACGTACAAATCAAGATCCTAGACTTTTGTGTTTCTTTCACTCCTTGAATTTTTTTTTTATTATTCACTCAAAAAATTCATAATGACTACACAAAAAGTTGGAACCGTTAAAATTCCACTTTTTGATAAAGAAAATTATGTTATGTGGAAGAAGAAGATGCTACTGTTTTTACAAGTTGCTAATCCCAAATATCTGCAAGTGTTAAAGAAGGGTCCAAAAATTCCTATGGTTATTGAACCAGAGGTAATAGAAAATGATGTGGTGATCACCAAAGCGAGAACTTATGTGAAAGATCCTGAGGATTTCTCTCCTGCTGAAATAGAAGAAGCCTCCCTGGATGCTAGCCTTCAATTAATTTTAGTAGATTCCCTTGATCCCTTGATGAATAGACATGTGATGAATTGTAAAGATTCCAAACATATCTGGGAAACTATTGAGGTTATTAATGAAGGCACAGAGGAAGTTAGGGAGAACAAGTTAGAAATCCTAACCTCTGAGTATGAATACTTTAAATCCAATCCAGGAGAAGGAATCACTGAAGTGTTTGAGAGGTACAATGCATTGATCAACAACCTGAACATTAATGGTAAATACTATTCCATCAGGGAGGTCAACAAAAAATTCCTTTTAACACTGTCAACTCATCTTGAACATAGAATCACTGCCATAAGAGAAGCAAGAGATCTGAGTGAGATTTCTTTGGATAGGCTCAATGGTGTGTTAAAGACTTATGAGTTGGAGCAGATTCAGCAGAAGGAAGTTTACGGGAAAGGAAGAGTGGTCAGCACGTCTACTGCTCTAGTAGCTGATGAACAACAACAACAACCTCAATATCAACAACAATCTCAACAGTCAGAAAGAATGGTACAGTCTTCCAAGGTTGAAGAAAATGTGATAGTAGCAGAATTTGATCCTCCTACTACAAATCAATTAGGAGATGATTTTTATTCCTTGGAAGAACTGGAGCAATTGGAGGATGAGTCAATGGCCCTGATTGTCAAGAGATTCTCAAATGTCAGATTCAAAAGGAATCCCAAGTTCAAGTACAAGTCCAACTACAACAGAATCCAGAAAGGTGGATCTTCATCCTCTAACACCAGCAGTGGTGGGTACAAAACAGGGATGGTTGATCGAAGCACCATTCGATGCTTCAACTGTAATGAGTTGGGATACTTTGCCACAGAATGCAGGAAGCCAAAACAAGTTAGGAAGAACTCTTACGATTCTAATCAGAAGAGTAAATCTGAAAGGGCTTACCTGGCAAAGGGAAGAAGCTGGGATGATACTGACAGTAAAGATGAAGAAGTTGGGAATCTTGCTCTCATGGCTAGTGATGCAAACACCTCATCGTCAAGAAAAGAGGTAAAATTTACTGATGCTGAATTAGTTTATCATCTAGGAGGTTCCTTAGATTGTGCTCGTCGTGATAATGAATTGTTAAATCAACAAATCAAAGACCTTGAGAAAGAGGTCAATGAATTAAGACTTGTGCACATTAATCAAGATAAATTAAAAGAACAAGTATCTTTTCTAGAGAATAGAGTTGACTGTTATAGACAACTTGAAACTATTCTCAAAGACAAGATCACCGGTCTTGAGGCTAAGGTTAAAGCTTACTTTAATTCTTGTTCGAAGTCCAAAGAGTTTTACAATAAGCAAGCTGTTAATCAAACATCTGGAATAGGTTATGATTACAATGCTGCTATTGGAAAATTAGGCATAAACTCCCCTCCTCATGTCTGTGCTAAAGGCAGGGAAGTACCACATGTGCTTAAGGGTGTTGATGAACCCCTCTATAAAGAATCAATTACTGAACCATTTGATGAGACCTCATTTATTATTCAAGAAGAAATCCGTGCTGAAGATAATGCTAATGAGAAAGCTGTCTCCAAGTCAAGTGTGTCAAAAGTTCCAGTCAAGGTTGTGAAAGCAACTGAGACTAACTCAGACACACATGAGTTGGATAACACAAATGCCATGTCTACCATGCATAAGTTGCCTATTGTTAATCCCTCTCATAAAGCATGTGGTGTTCCTGATTGTATGTCTTGTGCTTTTAATCTGATGTATGCTTATTTTAATGGTAAGCATGTTTCTAATGATAAGACTACTCCTCGTCAGCATGTGAATAATAGAAAGCATGATAGGTCTAAGACTGCTAGTCCTCCTAAAGCTAGAAAGGAGACATTTGTGCCTAAGCCTAAACAGAAATTTGTCAAGGCTGTTCACAAGGTCAAATGTCCAGTCATTGAGAAAGTTGAGAATATTAAAATTAAGAATGTTGTTTTGCCTGATAAAGGCCAATTTTACAAATATGCCGGACCCAGCCAAGCTTGGGTTCCGAAGAAGGTCTAATCCATTTGTATTGCAGGGCATTAAACAGGTACAACCAGTAGTGTGGATTCTTGACAGCGGATCGTCAAGACATATGACCGGAGATAGAGCCCTGCTATCAAATGTGGTTGAGAAAGCTGACCCAGTGGTTACCTTTGGAGATAACAGCAAAGGTTTAACGGAGGGATATGGCTGTTTGCTAGCTGGAAATGTTATCATTGAAAATGTGTATGTTGTGCAAGGACTTGAACACAATCTGTTTAGCATTAGTCAGTTCTGTGACAACGGCTACAATGTTTTATTCAACAAGCTGAAGTGTCAGATTCTGCACAAGAAAAGTGAAAACCCCTCCTTAATGGGAATCCGGAAAGGAAAGCTGTTCGTAGCTGACATGAACTCTGGAAGCAATCCTGAAGTCAATTATTTCTATGTAAAGGCATCGTCAGATGAGAGTTGGCTATGGCACAAGAGACTTTCTCATCTCAATTTCAAAACAATGAATTCTCTTGTAAAAAAGAGAATTGGTAAGAGGTCTGCCTCAGCTGGAATTCTCTCCAGAAGGACTATGTGAGGCTTGCCAGAAAGGAAAGTCAAAGAAAGCAAGTCACAGAGGCACTGACACATCTTCCATAACAGGTGTTCTGCAATTATTGCACATGGATTTATTTGGACCAGTTAATGTCCTTTCGATGTCAAAGAAGTGTTACTGTCTTGTGATAGTTGATGACTATTCCAAGTATACGTGGGTTTTATTTCTTCACTCTAAGGATGAAACACCACAAGTTGTGATTGATCATATCAAGATGATTGAGTTAGATTCTAATGTTCCTGTTAGAGCAATAAGGTCAGATAATGGAACAGAATTCAAGAATTCACTTCTCAATGGATTCTGTACAGACAAAGGGATTACCAGACAATTTTCAGCTCCTAGAACCCCTCAGCAAAATGGAGTGGTAGAAAGGAAGAATCGTACATTGATTGAAGCTGCAAGAACGATGTTAAGTGAATCAGGTCTTCCAATGTACTTTTGGGCTGAAGCTGTCAATACTGCATGTTATACTCAGAATCGAACTCTAATCAACAAAGACTTCATGAAAACTCCTTATGAGATTTTGAATGAACAGAAACCTTTTATCAAATACTTTCATGTATTTGGTGCCAGATGCTTCGTGCTCAAGGATGGAGATGATCGTCGTGGTAAATTTGAGGCAAAGGCATATGAGGGTATTTTTGTTGGATATGGAAGAAGATCATACAGAGTGTATATCATTGATCAACACAAAGTAACTGAAAGTGTCAATGTTATATTTGATGACACTAAACTCCCTAGTATCCAAACTGAAGATCCTTCTGAGAAACTGAAGTTTGATGATATGTCAGATTCAGAATCAGAACATGGTCAAGAACCTGAGTTCGTTGCTGGTGAAGAACCTGTTAATCATGATGATACTCAAGGTAATAGTGATGGAAACTTTGGCAACAATGGAGATACCACTGCTACTGACGGAGAATCTTCAAGTCAACATGGCAACAACTCAGGGGGAGATGCTGAAGGATCATCTAGTAGGACACAACATTCCAATGAATTTCATGGCGAATCATCAAGATCAAATCTTCCAAGACAGACTGTCTGGAATAAAGCTCATCCTTTTGAGTTGATTATTGGTGATCCAGATGTTGGAGTCAGAACTAGACGTGCTACTCAAAATGCGTGTCTGTTCTCAGGATTTCTTTCTGAGATGGAACCTAAGAAGATTGAGGAAGCACTGACTGATCCAGATTGGGTGATTGCTATGCAAGATGAGCTCAATCAGTTTGAAAGTCAACAAGTCTGGAAACTGGTACCTAGACCTACACACAAGAAAGTTGTTGGTACTAGGTGGGTATTCAGGAATAAACTAGATGAAGATGGTGTGGTTACAAGAAACAAGGCAAGACTGGTAGCAAAAGGGTATTCTCAAGCTGAAGGCATTGATTATGATGAAACCTATGCTCCAGTGTCTATACTAGAGGCCATCAGGATATTTTTGGCATTTGCAGCATTCTCTAACTTTAAAGTTTATCAAATGGATGTCAAGAGCGCCTTTCTGAATGGAAAGCTGGATGAAGAGGTATATGTAGAGCAACCTCCTGGTTTTGAAGATCCAGATCATTTGGATTTTGTCTTCTTTCTTTTCAAGGCTATCTATGGGCTCAAACAGTCTCCGAGAAAATGGTATGACACTCTCTCTGAATTTCTTATTGAAAATAGCTTTATTAGAGGTGTCATAGACAAAACTCTCTTTTCTAAAAAACATAAGAATGATACTATATTAGTCCAAGTCTATGTGGATGATATAATATTTGGGTCTCCAAATGATAATCTCTGTAAGAGATTTGCTAAGTTAATGCACAACAAGTTTGAAATGAGCATGATGGGAGAGCTGAAGTTCTTTCTTGGATTACAAGTAAATCAAAGGTTAGATGGAACATTTATTTGTCAATCCAAGTATCTCAAGGAACTCCTCAAAAAGTACAATCTAGAGGATTCTGCATCCGCAAGGACTCCATCAACTACAACTGTCAAGCTTGGACCATGTGAAAACTCCATTAAGGTAGATGTCATAAGCTACAAAAGGTATGATTGGCTCGTTACTCTATCTTATTGCAAGTAGACCAGATATTATGTATGCTACATGCTTATGTGCAAGATTCCAAGAGGATCCTAGAGATATTCATCTCGTTGCTGTTAAACGAATCTTAAGATATCTTAAGGGAACACCAAATCTAGGTATTTGGTACCCTAAAGAATCTGGTTTTAACCTTGTTGGATATACAGATTCAGATTATGCAGGAAGTGTTGTTGATAGGAAAAGCACCTCAGGGAGTTGTCAATTCTTAGGTAGCAGACTAGTCTCATGGTACAGCAAGAAACAACAAACAGTTTCTAACTCAACGGCCGAGGCTGAATATATTGCTGCTGGAAGCTGCTGTGCTCAGATCTTGTGGATTAGGAACCAGCTACGAGAATATGGCTCTGTATTGAACAAAATTCCTATTTTATATGACAATACAAGTGCAATAGCCATCACCAACAACCCTGTGCAGCACTCGAGGACAAAGCACATTGACATCAGGTATCATTTTATTAGAGAGCACGTCATGAATGGTACTGTTGAACTATTTTTTGTTCCAACAGAAGAACAAATAGCAGATATTTTCACTAAACCACTTGATGAATCCACATTTACCAGATTAGTTGGTAAATTGGGCATGTTGAATAGTTTTAGTGATTAATTTAGTTAATATCTGAGATCTGTTCTTGAATGAATTTACAAATGAATTTTTCATAAATGAAAAATTCATTTGCAAATTTATTTTATCATTTTATCATATTTCTTGCTTATTTCTATGTAATTTATATTATCTTATCTGTTTTATTTACTCTTCTTGTTAATTTCAAATATTTCAGAATATTTTATTTTCTCTAAAAATATTTTTCTATGAATTTTATTTGCTAAAATTCAACAGAAATCTATTTTTGGAACAAAAATAATTAATTCTGAAATATTGTCTTTGTTTTTATAAATATTTTCTGTAAGTATATAATTGTCTTTCTACTGGAATGACAATCGGCAAGACAATTAAAATTGTCTTGCTGAAAATCATTTCAGTACATATTTATATATAAATATGTTAATACTAATTCTGCTTATAATTGCTTTATTTCCAGAATGACAATCGGCAAGACAATTGAAATTGTATTGCTGAAAGTCATTTCAGTATATAATTGTGTTATTTTGGTTATCAGTATAGTTTTATACTGGCAAGACAATCGGTATGACTATCAATTGTCTTGCCAGTTATAAACCTTATATATAAATATTTTCCTTTTATTTTATACTGGTATGACAATCGGTATGACTATCAGATTGTCATACCAGTTATATATATTTAGTGTTTATTAATTTTATTTCAATTTTTTTTTATTTAAGCTGGTAGGACAATCGGTATGACAATCCGATTGTCATACCAGTTATACTACTTAATCATTTTTGTGTGTGTTTTCTTTTCATCAGTTCAGTTCTATAGTTTTTTTTTTAAAATTTTCAACAGTCTTTCAGTTTTTTTTCTCTCTTCTCTCTCTCTCATATTCGAATCAAACTCAACTGCTTCCTTGTCTTCCTTGCTCGAGTTTTTACTCAGCATACAAAAATCATCACTCCTGTGATATATACATACAAGTATATACATACAGAAGTGCTGTTGGATTTTTGTTAAAAAAAATATATCAAATCTGTTTGTGTTTGGTGTTTTTGGATATTTTTAATTTTAATTTTAAATTCTGTTTTGTGTCTTTTGGCTTTTCAAATCTGCGTTTGTGAGTTAAGAATTTTAACGAGATACATTTCTGTCTAAATTTTTCGATTATAATTAATTTAATTCGAATTATTAAATTAATTTAATTAATTCGAATTTTCTTAATATTATTCTTAAAATTCTGAAAGTGTGTGTCTTATTATTATTTTAAATGGCTCTCAATTTCCAAATTGTCGCGCATAATCAGGTTGGTTATTTTAATCCAGAAAAATATGATGTGGAAAAATTTAAGCCATGGATTAGATTTTTAAATGACCATTCGATTGTTAGCTCTGCTATTAAATCAAATGTGATTTTAAATGTCGATCTGCTTAGACTGATTTGCACAACCTCTACTGTGGCCGATGATTCAAAATCTTTTTCATTCACCGTGGCAAACACACAGTATGTAGTTGATGAAACAGTCGTCAATCAAGCGTTAAATTTTCCATTGGACAATTTCTGTAATTTACCCTCTGAAAATGATATCACAAACTTTTTCCATGCTATTCACTATCAGGGGGTGATCAATTTAACCAAACTTTCAAAATCCAATTTGGTGTCTGAATGGGACATTTTCTTCGATACACTTTCTAAAGTGTTTGCCAACTGCACTAAATCCAACTTTCACAACATCACTTCCACTCTGCAGTATATTGGTCTTGCGGTTGTTTTCAATCAAAGGATCAATTTTGGCAAACTACTTTTTCCCATTCTCTTGAGACGTCTCACTACTGCTTTACGTGATCATTCTATAAATCGTAGGGTATCATGTTACTATGCTCATTTTCTCATGCTTATAGCAGATCATCTTCTCACACCTGAGCACAAAGCCCTTTTTGCTAACTCTGCAGTAACCAAACCCCCTCCTGTAAGCAAAAAGATTTACACCCGCCAAGACACAACCTTCAAATTCATGCAAGTTCCAGTACTTGTATCTGCTTCATGGCCACTTATATTCCCCTACCTATTTTCAATCTTCCCGGTCATGAACAACAACCTCAACCTCCAGTGGTTCAAGCCACCCAGGCTCCTCCAACATCAGATGCACTTCCATTACAGGTAGTAATTCCTCACTCTCACTCCATTCCTACTTCTGTTGAAAGACCCCCAGTGGTCGATAGGACTGACCATGAAGTTGTAGAACCACAGCTTCAATCCCAGGTCATAGAGCCAAACATAGAGTCACAACCTATCTCAACCTCTCCCCCACTGTCTAAAATGTTACCCAGAAGGTTAATAGGAAGTAGTGTATTATTGAATGTGAGTAAACCCTCAGCTCTGCCTCCTCCCAAGAAAAGAAGAACATATACTGAGGCATCTGAAAGCCCATCCTTGTCCTCCCAACATGACATGGACTTTGAAATGGCCAATGAACAGTTACTAGAGACATTCTCTCAACAGGATGAATCTATTAAAATTCGCCATAGGGCCATGGCATCTTGTACTGAGTCAAGCACAATTCCATTACTCACAATGGAACCATACATACCCACAGATGATACTCAAGACACAGAGCAAGGAGTGCACATAGAGTCTGTTACAGTGCCTGCCATAGTTACGGCAGAAGAGCAGTCACATGCTTCTGAGGGAAAATCTGACTCCCAGCCACCCTTAATAGAGTCATTTTCTCCCCTCCCAGATCAAACACCTCTGGCTCCCTCACAGGATTCTCCACTCGCAGATTTATCTGGAGAAAGTGGAGGGTAACTCGGTCAATCTATCCCTGAAGCAATTCAGACATCTATTTCACATGAAATGATAGGTTTGACTGAGGATCGGGACTCGCGAATTCCCATTACACCACCACTGACCTCTCTTGAAGAGGCTAGGGTGATTTTAACTGCAGGTACAGAAGAACAGCAACAGGAAGACTCCTCACGAGCAATTATATTGAGAGAAACACAAGCACGTGAGGTGAGTGAACCAAACACGAGTGAAATTCAGGTGAGAGCACACACAGACACAGATACTGAAAACCTGTTAGCTCAAATTGCTGCTTTAAAAGAAGAACTTGCTAAAAGCCAAGCTGAGGCTCAAGCATTCAAAGCACAAGTGGTTGAACGGTCTTCTTCTTCCACCTCTGTCAACAATCAGCTGGCACTCATCAGGAATGATATCTCAGATCTCAAGAACACTGTCACACCAAAGCTCAATTTCATTCAGGAAACTCCAACTTTATCAGCTGATGACATTTCTAACTTCTGCTCTCTACATACAAGAATGACTTCTCTTGAAGACCTGGTTGAAATGAATCATGCACTGGACTCCTCCAGATTTCTAAAGATAGAAACGGGCATAGAACATCTTAATGAAGGAATGAAACACTTGTATTTCATGATCAAGAATTCTCACTGCCCTAATGAAGAACAAAGAACTTACTTTGAAGGGCCGTCTGGTGGAGGCTCAGGCTCTGGAGGTGATGGAGGTCATGGAGGTTCTAAAGGAAAGTCAGTAGAGGATCCCTCAACCAAGGGGGAGAAGAAAGGGAGTAGTGGAAAGGGAAAAGAAAAAGATACCTCTGCTGGAGACAAAGGAAAGGCTGATGATGTCTACTACAGTGGAGAATAGGATGACTTTGATATTTTTGATATTCCCACTGAACCAGTCTTGGAAGATAAAGATGGTGTATTTGAAGCTGAAGAGGTAAGTGATTTTGGAGAATGGGAAGAGGAAGCTACAGTGGATCCTATCTTTGAGGAAGAGTTTCAGCAACAGCAGTCAGAGATGAAAAGAAAAGAAGCTGAACTCAAAAAGGTCTCCCAGATCATTGACATGAGGAAAGACATACAAAGAACAGAAACTCTTCAAAAGCAACGTCTTCATGACATTAAGGCTCAAGAAAGGAGAAGAGATGTCAGACTGAAGATTGGTGAAAAATGGGATGAAGCTAGGAGAGTACTTGATATGCCTCAGCTGAGCACTAACAATGATAGGCAGTTCCTACATCTTCTTGACAAGCTGGAAATCTCAAATCCTAACAATGACATGTACATGAATGCTATCAAGACTGAAGTCTCAAGGATCACAGCTGCTTTTGACAGATCCCTAAATGAGATGAGCATTTTTGTATATTGTCAGAGTGAAGGATCTTTCAAGGTGTCACTTCATCTGTTTGAGAATCGTTCTTTGTCAGAGATTTGGGTTCTTCTCAACAAAGTAAAAAGAAGCTCAGAATTGAATGAAGTTCTTCGAGAAAGGCTTAAAGAGTTTGCCAGCAGGGCTAGTCCTCAAGTGGTCAACAATCCTCATCAGGTGAGATTCTTTAAGTCTGATTGTCCTCAAATCTGTCAGCTAGATGTACAATCTCTTAAAGACTACTCAGCTAGGCATCTAGTCTGGATGGAACATCATTTAAGAACTGCTGGATACTCATCCATGTTGAAGACTCAAGCTGCCGATTTGATTCAAGCTTATTATGAAAAGAATATTAAAAGGTACAATCAGTTCAAGAATAAGCTGAAGTCAGTTGGAGTTCAACCAGTCAGACCAGCAAGCTTCACTTTAGAAAAGGATCGTGTCTTTGACAAGGAGTTGCTTCAAGATTTAGAAGAAGGTGAAATCAGAAGAGAAGACAACTGAAGTCAATTAGCTCAAAACTCAATGTAATATGATTAGAGCTTTATGAATCAAGATAGACTAATGTAGTTATATGTTCAGACTAGAGGAACATCTATCTTGTATTCACTTGTAAATTTCTTTTGGAATCTGGAAAATGTTAAATATAATCCAGAACTTTTCTGCTATTTACTTTGCATTACTGTTTATATCTTTTTCTTATTTGTTAGTTGAGTTATCCTCTAGGTATTTGTTGTTATTGTCTAACAAATAAATAGGGGGAGATTGAAAGGCATATGTTAAGCCTATTTGTTTATTCGAGGATTTAACTCAACTCAAATAAGAATGTAATAAGTAAATAGTGGATCTATCGTCAGAGAGATCTCACAGAGTAACATCTGTCAGAGGGTTAAGAAATATTATTCATCTACAGACTTGAAGACTTAATTCACTGGAAGAAGCTCAAGAAATTGATCAAGCCTCAGTGATATAAATCAAGATTGTGGATTTAATCAAGTGACAGAGATCTCGTCAGGGTATCAATTAATTACAATGATTTAGTCTGAAGAAAATCAAAGTATCAAAGTCAAGACATGAAGAAACGACACGGAAGTTAGTCACTCATGAACCAGACAGTACATCGAGTGTCAACGTTGAAGTGGTGGAATTGATTCATATATTTCAGTGATTTTCAGAAGTTTTAGAGGAGAATGGATGCTGCTCAGGGTTAGTGTTAATTCTCTATTAATTAATTAAGTCATATAATTTAATTAAGAAAATAAATTATATCTACAAAGATTAATTTATTGATTAATTAAATTAATTGATTAATTAATTCAGAATTAATATTAAGGTTTTTCAGAATTTTAAATGATTTAAAATCTGTTATTAATTCAAAAAGACAACTGATTGTATTAGTATGACAATCGGTATGACAATCAATAGTCATACCGAAAGTCATGCTAATTCAAAAGGATTGTCCTATCAGATTTTTTATTACATTAAAATCTATTATTAATTCAGTAAGACAATCTGATTTTGAACTACTATGACAATCGGTATGACAATTGATAGTCATACCGAAAGTCTTGCTAGTTCATTCTGATTGTCTTGCCAGTTCAAAGAGATTGTCATGCCAGTACATTCTACTCGACTGTTGGATTAAAAGAAGCAGAAGAAGCAGTTCATTCAGAGATCATACAGAATACACAAGTCAAGAACACAGCAGAAACAAAAAGCAAGACATATCATTTTTCATCTGCTTTATTCAAGATCAAAATTCTAGATTGTAAAGTTAAATCCAAACCACTAGAATTATTTATCTTGTTCTTGTGTAACAATCTAGCGGATCAAAATCCCTAGAACTTAATCTCAAATCGCTTATAGCATTTGATCTTTTTATTGCAAAAATAGAAAAAGTTCATGTTGAATTTATTCTAGATTTGTGATAATTGATTTGAGATTAATCCCTTGTAAACGATACCGTTGTTGTAACACCTTTCAAGTTTAATAATAATTTTATTTAACTTGAATTTTGTTTCACATTTTTATTCCGCATTTTATTCGATTAAACGGTATTGTTTGTATTCAACCCCCCTTCTACAAAATATTGAGACCTAATAATTGGTATCAGAGCCTTCTGATTAACGTACAAATCAAGATCCTAGACTTTTGTGTTTCCTTCACTCCTTGATTTTTTTTTTATTATTCACTCAAAAAATTCATAATGACTACACAAAAAGTTGGAACCGTTAAAATTCCACTTTTCGATAAAGAAAATTATGTTATGTGGAAGAAGAAGATGCTACTGTTTTTACAAGTTGCTAATCCCAAATATCTGCAAGTGTTAAAGAAGGGTCCAAAAATTCCTATGGTTATTGAACCAGAGGTAATAGAAAATGATGTGGTGATCACCAAAGCGAGAACTTATGTGAAAGATCCAGAGGATTTCTCTCCTGCTGAAATAGAAGAAGCCTCCCTGGATGCTAGCCTTCAATTAATTTTAGTAGATTCCCTTGATCCCTTGATGAATAGACATGTGATGAATTGTAAAGATTCCAAACATATCTGGGAAACTATTGAGGTTATTAATGAAGGCACAGAGGAAGTTAGGGAGAACAAGTTAGAAATCCTAACCTCTGAGTATGAATACTTTAAATCCAATCCAGGAGAAGGAATCACTGAAGTGTTTGAGAGGTACAATACATTGATCAATAACCTGAACATTAATGGTAAATACTATTCCATCAGGGAGGTCAACAAAAAATTCCTTTTAACACTGCCAACTCATCTTGAACATAGAATCACTGCCATAAAAGAAGCAAGAGATCTGAGTGAGATTTCTTTGGATAGGCTCAATGGTGTGTTAAAGACTTATGAGTTGGAGCAGATTCATCAGAAGGAAGTTTACGGGAAAGGAAGAGTGGTCAGCACATCTACTGCTCTAGTAGCTGATGAACAACAACAACAACCTCAAAGATTAAAAGAAGCAGAAGAAGCAGTTCATTCAGAGATCATACAGAATACACAAGTCAAGAACACAGCAGAAACAAAAAGCAAGACATATCATTTTTCATCTGCTTTATTCAAGATCAAAATTCTAGATTGTAAAGTTAAATCCAAACCACTAGAATTATTTATCTTGTTCTTGTGTAACAATCTAGCGGATCAAAATCCCTAGAACTTAATCTCAAATCGCTTATAGCATTTGATCTTTTTATTGCAAAAATAGAAAAAGTTCATGTTGAATTTATTCTAGATTTGTGATAATTGATTTGAGATTAATCCCTTGTAAACGATATCGTTGTTGTAACACCTTTCAAGTTTAATAATAATTTTATTTAACTTGAATTTTGTTTCACATTTTTATTCCGCATTTTATTCGATTAAACGGTATTATTTGTATTCAACCCCCCTTCTACAAACATATTGAGACCTAACAAGACGGTAATTGATAAAGAAAGTAAAGAAAACTTATCTCTTATCGCTTTCCAAATTCTGATAAGAAGAACACAACAGCTGAGTCGCCAAACCCTTCAAGAGGACTTGACTGTTCTTGAAGAGATTATTGCCCCTCACTTAAGCTGTGATGGAATGCAGCAATATCGCTTCCAGGATAAAACGACAACAAATCAATCTAGTCACAGAACCAACAATCCGGAATAATATTTGTATTCAGTTTGTTAAGCAATCCGTAAACAAAATGGCTAATTATTTAGCTCTATTTATTTTTCAACCTGGTTGCATGATCAGTTGGGGGTTTGTCCCGATTGAATCTCTTTTAAGTCATTAATGAAATCTGCTTTAAATTTGGCAAAAAAAAGTCACAGAACCAACAATGATCAACGGCGACTCGCACCTCAGTTTGCCCAAAAAACCTATGCAACTCATATATGTTTGTGAGGTAGGCACCGAGACTTGTATCATTTTAATCTCAAGTATACCTCTCAATATATAGGCATCTCA
The DNA here is from genome assembly GCF_009905375.1 of Apium graveolens. NCBI lineage: Eukaryota > Viridiplantae > Streptophyta > Magnoliopsida > Apiales > Apiaceae > Apium > Apium graveolens. Next base: position 217,076,233 of record NC_133654.1, read on the forward strand.
GGTTACTCTTATTCTATTTTACTCGATGTGGTACACCAAGTAACAAAACAGAAAAAGTAAACAAAATGGGTTTTCCTTATTATTTATATTATATCCTGATCAATTAATATTAATATTACAAAATATATTCAGAGTATGATTAAAATAATCCTTACTCAATATATTTTATATTAATAATTAAATAATTAATATAAATAATTAAACTTGTAATAGAAAAAAAAAATATAAGAGTTCCCACTAGCACTAGGCCACACAAGCATTCCACTTATGCTAGTAGTTGTAAACAACACTAACACAAGATGCTATATAAACTCAATATATTTCTTTTACAATACCAATGTGAGACAAAATCCCCATAACCCATTTCAAACAAGCAACTTTGTCACAATATATTCTTGGATTCCACTAAGAAAATGTCTTAGATCAAAATATGAAAGTTGAAGTCCTCATGTCAAGGAACAACCTCCAAGTGTTAGTTTCCGGAAATCATATCAAGAACATATATAAAATATGACTCAAACTTTCCATTTTCTAACATAAAATTTGTTAACATTTTCTTTCCATAGATCACATAACCAACTTATTTAGTTATTCTTATAACATACTAGAACAGAGATTCGATTTAATTCACTTCAAATTTAAAAGCACAATTTTTTAATTTCCAAGTTGATGGTCAGAAAAATCTCTCTTACAAACTACAGGGATTGCAGCTATTATCAGATTTTTTTTGTTTGCCGTCTGTATGTGTTGTTTTATTTGTCTCTCTCTATCCTTGATTTTTATCCAAATCTACAAGAGTTTGGTTCAAATTTGGACCGAACCCTCTCCAACTCTAACAGTTTGATCTAAATTTCGGTCCAAATCTCAAAATATTTATTTAATTATTTTAAGGTTTTATAATAATAAATATATTATTTTTGTATGATGTAAGATATTATCTTTATATTTTATTATTATTATTAATTACTTGTTTTATTTTAAAATTGTTAATAAATGAATAATAGAATTCTAATTAAACTTTAAATATATATGAAAAATAGTAAACACGTTTAGTTATAATTTTTATAATAAAACCGTTAATAAAACAATACATTCAAATAAGAAAAGTACAAATATTAATTAAATCTTAAAACATCGTTAACTAATACTAATTCTCAGAATTAGTATATTCTTCCCACAAATGCTCAATTAGTGAATATATTCGTAATTTGAATTCAAGAAATGCAATGATATTTATTTAATTACGTTTAAATATTTTTAATTTAAATTATTATTTAAATAAATAATAATAATATCATAATATCGGTTAATTGCATTTATAAATACCCGAAATCAAAACTTTATGTAATAAACTAAAAGAAATATATTAAAAGCTATTATTTTAATCTCGGTCCAATTAGACCGAGATTTAAGTCAATGTTGGATAAATTTGAACCGAAATCGGTCTAAATTTGGACGGCCACTATTGTAATTGGCCAACACAAGTGTTACTCTTGTGTTGTTTTTCTTAAAAAAAGTTTGTCCATACCCCATGAATACCGCAGATGACCAATCTTTAATAACACACTCTCAAATATATTTACCAAAAGTTGTTTTTTTCTTTTTTGAAAACAATTTACCACAGTTAATCAGCTGATTACTCCAACAATACAATTTATTAATGACACCTATAAATCTCTCTATGTACTACCATGACCTTTTGTTGCAATATTACTTTCGCACATTCTCTGCATATCATTGTGTTCATCCCATGCTTGGGTTTTGTCACGTGACTCTTATGCTCTGTCACGTGTCAGTAACTTAATTATTGGTCTTTATTTTTAAATACAATAATTATTATTCCGAGCTCTACCCTGAGATTTAGAACTGAACTGACCACTATTTGTTTGTTTTTTTTGTTTCTGTAGACTTTTTGTGGCATGTCTGAGATTCCCATTTGGAATTTTACTAGTTGACTAATTATATAAACTCCAAACCTCAATTTTGCTTTAAATCTTAGATTGTTACCCCGCAGAGTTGAAAATTGACAATTGATTAGTTCGATGGATTGATGTGTCAGGCGATTATTTAAACTCTGTGTTCCTTTTGGTTAACGCGAACAGTTGTAAATATGTACTCCTGTTATTCATTGTATCATGTATGTATCCATATGCGGTAAGAACGAGACCTTGGGTTGATTTCCTTTTTGGACTTTGTTAAGTACCAGCACATTTTAATTTTAGAATTCAAATTCCAATTTTTTTTGTATTGGCTTAGTTTATTGTGTTCAGAGTCGTGTCCGAGATTTCAAGTGTATTCTTCAAAATCTAAGAAGTGGCCTACTAAATTTTTAATTTTTTTTACATGATATAATAAAAAAGACTAAAGTTTATAAACAAAATATAATATTAAGTACAAAAGTAATTTTATTACATAATCAAAATTAACTTAATAAAATAGTTGTACATGTAAATTTTAATATGTTATGCTATATTTTAGAAATCAAATATTCATCTTAAAGAGATAAGTTATACATGGGACTTACGATATATTATTTTATAAAAAAAATAATATAAAATATTGATAAAAAAATAGTCAAAATAAAAACTAATGAATTATTTAATTTATTTTATATTATATTGATTTGTTTCATATATATATATATATATGTTGTGGAATAAAAACTTTAATAGCGTTCGGGACTATCGGTTCTTACAAGATGTCTACGTATCTCTGTGTGGTAAAGAATCAATCCAAAAACGTAGTTCTAGGTTGAGGGGTAGAGCCCTTTATATAGAGGTGAGTCTAGGGTTAGACTTGTGTTGGGAGACTTGGTGGCCAAGTCTCCAACTTATATGGTGATTAGGAGTCCTGCAAGAGAAGGAACTCCAGAACCTTCTATGTAGGACTTTGAGTCCGTTTAGAACACATGCTCTTCCAGCCGTGTTGGGCCTAGTCCGTGAACTCATCTTTAGTCCCTTACTGTAGGGCTATTATAGCTATCTTATCGTCAAGATCAAGTACCTTCAAAGCCACCTTCGTAAATCGATTCAGATACTCTCTCATGAACTCCCTTGCTCCTTGAACTATGCCCATGAGAGAGGCCGAACTCTTCTCGTGTACTCTGCCAGTTATGAACTGCTTGATAAAAGTTTGGCTCAAGTCCTTAAAAGATCCAATAGAGTTTGGGGGCAGACGGTTGTACCATCTTTGAGCCATACCCGATAGGGTTTGAGAAAAAGCTCGACACTTAATAGCGTCGTTCACGGGATGTAACAACAGGGCGTTAGATAACGTCCTGACATGATTAGTAGGGTCGCCAGTACCATTGTATGCTTTGATGGTGGGCATCTTGTTAGGTCACACACACTGTAGAAGGGGGTTGAATACAGTGTATACTACAATCAAATCGAATTAAGAACACAAGTATGGAACACAGAATAATCTTATTAATAAAATAGTATTACAATGGAACCGTTCTCTCTTAGTGATGAACAAATATCACGAGAGCTGCTAGGGTTACAATGAATAATATTCTCGATTAAGATAACACTTATAGTGTAAACCCTATGTTGTGTTTATATAGACACACAGTTACAAGATAATCTTCTAATTGATATTGAATATAAGTCTGCATCCTAAAATATATCAACTAGTTATCTTTTCTTTCAAGTATTCTATTCTTCATAGAATTCTTCTCCTTGCATATCTCTTCTTGTATTTGTCTTAATCTTCTTTCCTTCAATCAGTCACCTTCCTTATCTGAAAGTCTTCTTAAGTTCTGATATTATCTCCTGATAAATATCTTCTGATATCTTAAGTTCTGATAACTTAAGTTCTGATAACTTAAGTTCTGATATCTTAAGTTCTGACTTCAGTATAAGTACTGATTTCCAGTTAAGTCATGATTTGTCATGTTAGTCAAGATCTGAAAACTAAACACAAATCACTCTTAGACATGACATCACAAATATATCTAACAATCTCCCCCAACTTGTAAATTAGCATAATATACAAGTTTAATAGATATTTGATGATGTCAAAAATATTAAGTACAAATGCATATGAGAATTTGACTAAGTAACTACAACTCACAGTCCTTGTAGCATTTACCATCCTTGTAGCTTTTACCATCCTTAAAGTCTGATATCAGCTTTAGCTTGTATATACTTTAAAATTTATCAGCTGTAGTTCTTGACTTGGCTTTAGTGTGTGATCTCTTTAATGTCAGGAGTTGTTTTGAGATAGTTCTTCAAAAGAGTTCTCTCAGCATATTCAAGTTCATTCTGCATCCTCCTTTTTGCATCTTTAAGTTCAACTGTATCTTCACCTGTTTGAAAGATAGCAGCCCTGAGATCATTTATTTTTGCTTTCCTTATATCCTGATCCAGTCTGATGACATAGGCTTTATCAGACTCTAGATTGAATTCAAGACCTTTAATACCAAGAAATATAGTGATGATTTTAGCGGTATTAGGCTTCATCTCAACTATATCACCATTGTGAGCTCTGTACTTAGGATAGTATGGTCTGTCAGACTTTACAGAATAAAGTTTATTCTGCCTTTGAATATCAGATTTTAAGTAACTGGCAGCACCATCTGTTGACCTGTTTTTCACTTAAAGTAGAAATAACACATGTTGCAATTCTTCAAAGTACTTCAAACGAATAACATTCTTTCTAATCTGGAATACCCTCCCATCTGTCATGAAGTATAGCATGATATCTTCTTTTAGCACAGAGTGGTAAACCATTTGTACAGACTCCAGTTGGTTCAATCTTTCAGGAGTTGTTCCCACTCCTGGTTCACTCAAAGAAGTTGGATCAGAGGTAGTATTATTTACTCTCTTTTCTTTAGAACTACTCAATCATGATTTCTCTCTAGCTTTCTTTTCTCGAATAACTCTTGCTTCAAAACCACTTGATGTAGTCTTCAAAGATTGAGTAGATTGTTGAGCTTTATTAAACCCATGTAGTAGAAATTTTGAAGCTTTAACATGAGCAATGTCAGAGGTTTCCTTTTCTTTATCTTCTGATATCAAGCCAACTTGAGCTCTGTCAGAGGTTGCTTGCTTCATTGTAATATTAGAATTTTACTAAGTCCTGATCTTGAACAACATGAGCTATGTCAGAGGTTGTTTGAATATTCTTTTTCTTCAAAATCAGACTAGTATCTTCATCAGATTTTGCTTCCAGATCCATAATTGGCATATAAACCTTTACAGGTTCATCAACTTTTGCTTTGCCCTTGAATCTTGAATCTACCTCTACTTGTGATTTGGCTTTGGATTCAGATTTGGTTGTCTCATAGTTTATCTTCTTTTTAATCACAGTGCCCTTAGGCTTTGGAGGCTTCTTTGCAGTTATAGAAGCTTTAGACTTGAATTTGTCATTTTCTGCTTTAAGTCTGGCTTCTTCTTTCTTCAGACTTTCAAAGTCCATTCCTAAATTGTCTTTGAGAAATAGTCTTTTTGAAATTTCTTCATCCAGCTTCTGTAACTTGGGGTCTTGATAGTATACTGATGTTTCCTTCCCCTTAAGCTTCAATGTCTACATAAACTTCTGTGATTCTTGACTTTCACCCTGTATCAGAACATCAGGCTTAGTCAGAACTTTTTCTTCTATCAGCATCAAAGCTTGATCTCCGTGTAGAAGTTCTTGCTTTCCCAGATGAAGAGCCTTTGCCTTGACCATGACCTCTACCCCTTTTAGAGTTTCCCTGGTCTTCATTATCATCATCCTTACCCTTCAGTTGTTGATCATATTTGCATTTGAACTTAATCACTTTCTCCCCCTTTTTGGCATCATCTAGTAGAAGGAGAGAGACAAGCAATTCCACAGAGTTTTGGATTTTATTGAGTTGATCTTGTTGAGCAGCTTGATTCTTTAGAATATCAGATATTTGAGCTTGCTGCTTTTCTTGAGTCTTTTCTATATACCCAATGCGGTCAAAGGCTGGTTTAAAAAACCTGTTCTTTTCCAATTTGACATTCATGCCTTGCTGAATAAGAGTTTCTTGAATTTTGTTCACCTTGGCTTGAGTTATTAAGTGTTGACCTTGAAGGTGCCTTGTACTCAATGCAGCAACTCTAAGCTGTGCTTTGAAATCATCATTCACCAGCATCTCATCAGCTTTAGCCAGGTGCTCAGCAAGAATATTTGCAGTAGGAACAAAATCAACTTTGTTCCATTCCTTGGTCCACTCTTTTCCTCTTGGAGTTTCACTCCAAGGTACTGGTGCATCCTCTTTAACAAAGTTCTTGATTAGATCAGCTTTGCCTAGAACTTGTTGAGGTGCATGTCCTGAAGGACCAGCTGCATCGGTATTTACATTTGTAGCAGCTTCACCAGTATTTTCAGCATTTGCAGCATCAGAACTTAAAGAACCTCACTACGCCATAAACGGCCTTCTACCACATAATTACCTGATGTTGTCGTAGATAATGTTGCAGTAGCTACATGATAATATACCATACTGCAACATATTTTAATTATGTTAGCATAGGTCTCGTAAAGTGTTGCTAATACATATATTAATAAAAATATTTAATTTTTTATTAAAAATTAAATAAATAAATATTGATGTGGCAGAGCTGGGTCCCCACACTGCTGAAGTGGCAGGTGAGTCACCCCATGTGGGTCCCACCTTGCTGACGTGGCAGGTGGACCCCTGCTGACGTGGCGGGTGGGTCCCCCGTGTGGGCCCCACCCTGCTGACGTGGCAGGGGGTCCCTGCTGATGTGGCAGGGGCCCTGCTGACGTGGCAGGGGTGAGGTGGCAGTGGTGAAGTATTAAATCAAAAAATTTCAGAAAGTTTGCACTACCCATGATTTGAACCGAAGACCTCCTACAAAACAAAATTGAGTGCAAACCACTACACCAAGGAAGACAATGTGTTGTATTCCACATTATTTAAACAAAATTAAGCAATCAAAGCAGACTGACCCGTGTTTGGGCTAGTTTCCCGAGTGAAGTATCGATTGTTTAAAATAAATTTTCGACGATTATATATTAGATTTTTTAGAGATATTGAAAAAATGGGGAAAATAATAAAAATATGATTTTTTATTTTTGTAATTATATAGACAATTGTTTGAGTTTATAGTATTTTTGTGCATTTTTTAAAATTTTCTAGTTACTTTCTGTTAATTTTTAATTAGTCTTTAATTTAATAAATAAAAATAGAAATCAGCTACTGGATCACTCCGTGGCAGAAAAGTATTGGCTAATGAATGCATCACGCGGATCACCAGCTTCAGTTTTAATCTGGACCATCAGATCAGTTTAAAGAAAACCAATTTGGGTAAATCCTGAGCGTTGGTTCATAATAAACTCAAACTGATGACGAGAAAGAGAAGACAACGATTAGTAGGGTTAAGGAGAGGGAGAAAAGCGGCGGAGGAAGATGGGAAGAGATGAAGGTTTGAGGGAAGGAAGAGGCGGCAGACGATTTGGGGAGGTTTACAGAAGCCAATTGAAGAGGCGACGGACAATCAGTCATCTTTTCTTTCTTTTTAAAACTTTGGTGCCTGTTTATTTGGGGAAGAGATGAATGATTATGAACCAGTGCCTATTTACTAGCACTGGTTGTTTGAAAGTGTGCGGTTCTTATGCTTGTCAGAGTTGTAACATGACTAATTGAGGTTGCAACGGACAATAGGACTCGCAGAAAGGTATTAAAATTCTACTTAGTACTGCTTACTTGAATTCGATGTTTTAGATGTTTATTTAATCTGCAAGAAAGTCTCGTACATGTAAGTATTTGTCTAAATTCCTATTATTTGTAGTGAAATTTCTAATAAGCTTTGTTATATTTAGAGTGTAAAACTTGATTTATATATATTTTATTGATAATGATTTATGCAATGATAATGAAAGGTGGGATGCAGAGACTGACATGGATGTCGATGAGCAGCGGTACAAGTCTACTCCTATTTAAAATTTGTTTTCTTCCCTTTCTTTGGGAGACTTAAAACTAAAAGGCACTAAATATTTTTGTTGAGTATGCCTTTGTATGGAAGAGTGAAAAGGGAACTCCTTGAACCTGAGCATAAAGATGTGGTACGTAATTTTCTGGGAACACCCACATATTAATTATTCTGAATTTGTTAGCCTTAGAAGGTTAAATTTTTTAATTATGAACTCAGAGTGGATCTAGGAATAAAGAGAATGAAAAGAGGTCTTTGGGTAGTAACTCATCCCTCATCATTTTAAACACAAAGAGGCATAGTAATTTGTATATGGATTACAAATTTTCTTGAAAGTATTTCCTTCTGAATTGAAAAGGATTAGAGTGCGTGTCCACATAGCAAATTTTATGGAATTCTAAGTTGTTTCCCCCGCCATAGCAAATATTACACTTGGTCTTAATCTTTCATTGTGAGGAAGGAGGTTAATTGTACAAGCTAGGTGGGGATTACATTTTTACAAAATTCGAGCTGGGGAGGGGGACTTGTGGAGTTCAGATAGTTAGAGTTTAAGTCCTGGGTAACATTAGGTTGTGCTATATGTTTTCCTGAAATCCTTGTGGACTGTTCAGATAGTGGATTTTATGCAATGATTTATGTTTATTTTATTGTAACTTGGGTTGAAAGTTGACTTCAGATTCATGTTAAAGCAAAATTATTTTGTCCATGTGATTTTATCGGTACCAGGCACCCGTTAATGCCAAAAAACAGAGCTCTCCTTGGGAACATGTACTCATTTTGATTCATGTGACTAACAATTTTTTACTAGGAACCAACAAGTTCCTGGTAGTGTGTCTGTGAACAACCATTGGCCTTAAAAATTGTATAGTAAGCTCATATGTATGTTCAACTAGAACTTATATCGGTCTTTGTTAATTAAAATATAATTTGACTTATTTTATATTACAATCACTTTTACTAAAGGTACTTGTTCATCAGTGTGAAATATTGTACTTATATTTGATCAAGGATACATGAGTTTATTTGCTTATATAGTAGCAACATGTACAGAAGTACATAAAGTATATTCTGGACCCATAGGCCTCTGGTGTGGTTTTGATGTTTCTACTCTTTGTTCATATGCAACAAACTGCACCACAGCTCAATTCGCTTTGACAATTTATGAACAGTGTCTATCAGATAAAATTTGGTTAAAGCACACCGGAAATTAGTTACTTTTAAAGGGTCACGGGATCAACTAAAAATGACTAACCCGCAGTTAATTAGCTATATGTGTATGTTCAACATAACCTATAGGCTGGTTTCTACATCCTATACTATAAGCTAGCTTGTACAGCTATTAAACATATTTTACTTTCAGCCATTAGATGACTGATCTAACGGTGTAACCATATGTTACAAAAACGGTTCCTGGCATACGATTTCCAGGGACCAGGCTCCATTTATGAATTTTTAATATTGAATGTTATATAAAATATTACATTCATCTTACATATTTGGTGCATATATACATTAATCTATATGCGTAAACTGTGATTTCCTTATCTTGTGAGGTGCTTTCAGTGTTAGTATGGGGGTGGCAGCTGATAGTTGGATGGCTTTTACAGATAGATTTCTAACACTGGATGATAATTCTAATGAAAAGAATAAGTTGAAGAAAAAGATGTTTTAGCTAATTGACATTTACTATGATACTTTAGATTGTTATGTTGTCTTCTCAATCCTGTTCACGGGACTTGGATTATGTTCCAGTTAGACCTTCTCAACCTATTTAAATCCCTTGGAGTTGCCATTTTTGAGGTAAAAACGCGCACAAGCAACTAACTGTTAAATTCCAGTCACGGATCCTTTTGTAGTCGTCGTTTCTTAAGTTTTGGTTTTCGATTTATATGTTGATCAGGCCAATATTTTTTTTACTTTTCCAGTATGGATAACTCTTCATGGCCGTACATTTGATGTCTTTTTCATGCCCATGTATATAGGGAGAATTAAATAAACACGAGAAGCTTGTTGAGGCGATTCGTCAGGTTGATATCATTATTGTGATGCTGGGTATGCCTCCAATCATGGACCAACTCAAAATAATAACAACCATGAAAGAGGCTAGTAATGTTAAGGTAAGTACATATACTAATCAGGTACTGTTTTCCTTATTGAGTGTATTACAAAACATTTGGGATTTTTGTGAACAGGATACCGACTTATTTTATATTTTAGTTACTAAAAACTATTGGCACAGCTTTTGACTTCTTTATATGTTTCTCAGAGATTCATTCCTTCAGAATTTGGAGAGGTTGACAGAATTAGTCCACTACCACCTTATTTCCATTTAGCTTCTTATATCCTTACGACGAGTAACTTTTGTGGTGTTTCCATTAATCTTTTCAGAGGCCACCAACGCGTGCTGAATCTCCAAAGCATGGAAAGAACAAGAGTGTCACTGGTGGACTAGTTAACTCCTTGGAAGTAAGTGGTTCAGGTCCTAGCCACCAAGAATATGACAGGTCTCCCAAGCTTAGTCAGGCAAATAATTGTAAGGATGTTTCTGTATCAAAGAAGTTGCTTAGGAAATCCTTTTCTAGGAGATGATGCCGCATGCTGAATTAACAGTTGGTGTTAAGAAATATGCTTTCAATAATTTAAAAGTTGTACGTTGTAGGTGTTTCGAATTTCAAGCTCGGGTTCTTTATGCATAATTTTATTTATATAATTGTTGTGAAAGCTATGTAATCATATTTGCACAGTTCTTGTGAAAAATGGTGCACATTTTCTGTACTACATATTTCTTGTAATTGTGTGAATGAATATATTATTTGGTAAAGCAAAGTTCTATCATGCACTGAAGAATCCATCTGTGAAATGCTGTTACTGATTTTTAGCACTGATTGAGATATCTATATCTAATTATATCTTTTGCCTTTTGTAACACCCACTAACATGATGATTTGGCTATGTGGGTCCTACATGCTGACGTGGCAGTCCACGTGGTCATGCAGTCCCCAGTCAGCAGGACCCACCTACCCACGTGTCAAGCCACGTTTCTAGCTACGTGGCCGTCCACGTGACAATCCACATGTCATGTGGGCCCATTTTTTTGCAAAATCACAGTTTTTAGCAACATAATTTTTGGTGTTGCCCTAAATGAGAAAATGTTGCCTTTGAATCCTAAGGCAACATCGAAAATACTAACATCAGAAAAGTGTTGCCGTTAATTTTTTTTAATCTTTTGCAACATTTATTGGGCCTCCGATAACTTATTTGGAATATTGCAGAAAGCCATTATTGGCGTAGTGCCTGTAGAATCAGCTTCCTCTGATAAAATGATGATGTGTGAGGCTATAGAGGTTTCAAAATCATCTGCATCTAAGTTCTGATCAACATCCAAATTTTGATGCTCACCTAATATATGATCTTCATCATCTAGATTCAGAAGAGGTGTTGTTGGAATATCTGCATTGAAATCAGCATCTAAAATTGGTGTTGTTGGTGGAGTATGTTGAAGAATGGTTGGAGCTTCCAAGTACAGAACCTCAGGCACAACCAAGTTGTGAATATCTATTTCAACACTTGTACCTGGGTCTTCAGCATGTACTTGTTCAAAGATAAGAGACACAGGAGGTGTAGGCACTCTATCTTGAGAAGTGTCTTCAGCTTGAATTGGTGACAGTGGAGGTATAGATTCAATGGCTTCAGCAAATTCTGGTTGTGTAGAAGGAAGGGATTCAATCACAATTGGCTCCTTTGGGATCAGAGATTCCTGATCCCCTTCCTTAGCTGCTGCTTCCATATCCTCTGAATCTGACTCAGCTATATCCCTATTAGCTCTTTGTTTCTTCACTTTCTTCAAGGGTGGAAAGACTTTGGGAGCTCTTTCATCAGAATTTATCTTTCTAAGCCTTTTGAGGGGCCTAGAACTCCCAGTTTCTTGAACTTTCTGAGAAGAGACCTTCTCAACTACTTTTGCAACAGGTTCTGATGTGTGAACATGTGCCTCATCTTCTGATTCATCTCTCAGAATCATCCTCCTTCTTTTCTGTTGTGTTTGAGGTACAGCCTTTGTCCTCTCTGCTCTAGAAGAAAAAGGCTTCACTGTAGGTACTGATTGTTGAGTGGCATGTGCTGATGTATGTGTTTGTGGAGTGACAGGAGTAGGTGTTGATGGTTGTTGTGTGTTGGTGGGTTGGACATCAGGATATAACAATGAATATGTAGAAGTATCAGCATTTATAAGAGCTTGCTTTATTGATAAAGGAATGCTAAGGGGTCTCAAAACTCCCTTATTGTTGTCAGCAGTTAAAGATCAGTAAAAGCCCTTTTTGCTAACCTAAAAGGCTTTATGAGTTCACCTGCTAGTTTTGGTACATCTTCTGTACAGTAATTGTAAATTGACTGACATAACCTAGCAAAGTAAACTACATTCCTGCCCTCTTTCATTCTATCTCCTATAAAACATAACACAGTCTTTGCATAATCAAAATGAGACTGGTTTAGGAGTGCATACCCAATTTGCTGACTCGGAATGAGAATAACATCAAAATTGGAGCATTTGTTGGCAAACGTCTTCGTGATGCAATCGAAGAAGAAGCTCCATTCCCTTCGAATATATGGGCGTTTGAGTTTACCCAACTTAGCCAAACTTTGTTCATATCCAAGACTTGCCATCATTTGTTGTAGCAATGGCTCCTCAACAGCAGAACTGAATTGACAAGATTCAGGTAGGTGTAGAGCTTTTCGAACTGCTCTCAGAGTAACAACATACTCAACCTCATTTGATGTAAACACGATGCTTGGAGTCCCATTTTTACCACCATCATCATAATGTCCAGTACGCCAGAATGTCAGAACTTTAGTTCTAGATATACTGGATGGATGTGTCAATGCGAACCCAATTTCACTCTGAGATAAAAAATCCTGGATAAAATGAAGTTCCGAAGGAGCTTCACTCTTAGTGAGAATGGCAGCATAGTTGTTGGGGATGAACTTTGCTCCATCAAAGATTATATCCTTGGGTGCCATTGAAAACGTGTGAGAATTTAAAATGCCTGAAAAGTGTTTGATAAAATGTCTGTATAGTAAACCGTCAGAAAATATGAGAGAATAAGAAAAAGAGAGAGAGAGAGAGTAGATAGAATAGAAATGTAAATAAAAGATTTGAAAATCTTTTATCTCTTTTACTTAGACACCCCACGTGACAACAGTTATTGAGAAGTGGAACAGACTATACACCTGTCAGGCATGCAGCAGTTAAGACAGTAGATAATGGGCACGGGAAATAAGCAATGATTACTATGCATATGCAGTTTTTTTTTAAAAAATTGTTCCCACTAAATAAATGATTATGACTGTCTTTATCTCACATAAACCAATATTCTGATAAAATATAACCGTTCATGTATTGACTTAAAAATAAATCAAGGAAATAAATATTGCCACGTCAGCATCAGAACTTGATTATTATCAGAATTTAAAAGTCATCAGAATATGGCTTCTTTACTCAAAAAGTGAATGTTTATTTCTGTAATTCTTCACACAAATACTGATATGGTTTCAACAGAACTTAATCATCAGAACTTCCATCAGAACTTGTCCTCAGAATTTATGCAACTGACACTTAAACTGTTCATCTAAAAAACATTGATCACCACAATAATTTTCATCATTCACATGGAGTGTAAGTGTGTGCATTAAGCTAAATATCAGACAAAGAGTAAAGTCTGATTCACTTCAGTACATCTTAGAAATAAGGCATAACTAAGAACTTTACTTAAAATATATCATTAGTCTGAAGTCTACTCTAGAATGAGTTCATGCATGAGTCCCCCTCAACTGTTTTGTGCTCATTTTATGCATCTTTTGGAATTTCTTTTTACAGTGGCTTCTCAGTGTAAGTGAGGAACGACTGCTTATCAGAACTTATGCTATTATCAGAGTATTTCTCCAGTAATCAGAGAATGTGAAAAGTCACCAAGAAAATCTAATTTTGCTTTTCTAATGCATATTACTTAATACCAGCAATGCACTTGGGTCTTCCCTTTCACATATATTTTTCTCTAGATCTCAAAGGAGTACCTGATATTTATTTTTTTTCTTTTTCTTTTTTTTTTGATAAGTGAGACTTATCAGCACTTAGTACATCTATCAGATTTACAAACATCGGAACTTAACAGATAAGAAACACCATTCTAGTTTTTGACTTAGTAATAAGACACACAAAGTAAACCTAACTAAGCTCAATATCAGAATGTGCTTGTGTTAAAAGTTTTCCACAAAACAATTACTTCAAACATGAGATCTTTAGTATATTAAAGACTACTAGGTCAACATCTAGCACAATTATCCTCATTGGATTAAATAGTCACAGAAACATTCATATCATTATCAGAGTTTAAAAATGCACATCAGACAACAATAAGTACTTAAGTAATTTTAATTTAAGCACATATTACATAAAGATAGTAATATATGTAAATACTGATCATAAAATCTGATGTATCAGAACATAAACTAAACAGATTAGGAGAAAGAACCTGAAACCATTCCAAGTTCATTTACCAATCTTGTAAAAGTAGCTTCACATAGTGGTTTTGTGAAGATATCTGCTAGTTGTTAATATGTTGAAACAAAATGTAATTCCATTGTATCTTCCATCACATGTTCCCTTATGAAGTGGTACCTAATGCTGATGTGATTTGTCATTGAGTGTTGAACTGGATTACCTGTCATAGCAATAACACTTTGATTATCACAGTAAATAGGGATTTTAGAAAATTCTAACCCATAATCCAGTAACTGATTCTTCATCCAAAGAATCTGTGCACAACAACTTCCTGCAACAATGTACTCTGTCTCTACAGTTGATGTGGAAATTGACCTTTGTTTCTTGCTAAACCAAGAAACTAATCTGCCTCCAAGAAATTGGCAGCTTCCACTTGTGTTTTTCCTGTCAATTTTGCACCCTGCAAAATCTGCATATAAGTAACCTATTAGCTTAAAGTCTGATTCCCTCGGACACCACAATCCCAGATCAGCTGTACCCTTAAGGTACTTGAATTTTTTTTTTTCATAACTGTTAAGTGAGGTTCTCTTGGATCTGCTTGAAATCTTGCACAAAGACAGGTAGCATACATGATATCAGGTCTACTTGCAGTTAGATAGAGTAATGAGCCAATCATACCTCTGTAATCAGTAATATCTACTGATATGCCAGTATCCTTATCCAATTTTGTTGCAGTGACCATAGGAGTGGATGCATTTGAACAGTCTTGCATTCCTAATTTCTTCAACAAATTTCTGGTGTACTTAGATTGATAAATAAAAGTTCTTTCTTCATTCTGCTTGACTTGAAGGCCCAGAAAATAACTAAGTTCTACCATCATACTCATTTGATATCTTGACTGCATTAGCTTGGCAAACCTTTTACAAAGTCTGTCATTTATAGAGCCAAAAATGATATCATCAATATATATCTGCACCAAAAGTAATTCCTTTCCATGGTTGAGATAGAATAAAGTTTTATCAATAGTCCCTATGTTAAATCCACTTTCCAGAAGAAACTGAGCTAATGTCTCATACCATGCTCTTGGAGCTTGCTTAAGGCCATAAAGTGTTTTATCAAGTCTGTAGACATGATTAGGAAATTTTGAATCTACAAAACCCGTGGGTTGTTTAACATATACTTCTTCTTCCAATTCTCCATTAAGAAAAACACTTTTTACATCCATTTGAAAGACTGTAAACTTTTTGTGAGCAGCATAAGCCAAAAATATCCTTATGGCTTCCTATCTAGCAACTGGTGCAAATATTTCATCATAATCAGTTCCCTCCTTTTGAGAGTATCCTTTTACAACCAGCCTTGCTTTATTTCTTGTAATTATGCCATCACTATCAGTTTTGTTTCTGAACACCCATTTTGTACCAACAACTGATCTGTCCTTTGGTCTTGGCACTAGGGTCCAGACTTTATTTCTTTCAAATTCATTTAACTCTTCCTGCATTGTTTGCACCCAATCATCATCTTGAAGAGCTTCTTCCACTTTCTTTGGTTCATCTTGAGAAAGAAAAGAGTGATGGAGACATTCATTTGATGTTGCTATTCTAGTTCTCATACCTGCTTCATGATCTCCAATAATCAAGTCAGGTGTATGTGCTTTAGTCCACTTCCTTGCAGATGGAAGATTATCTCTAGAACTGGATGCTCCCCCATGATCCATGCTGTCTCCATCAACATTTTCTGATGCTCCCCCTGAAATTATGCTCTCTGAGTTGGATCCTTTAGAATTTGAGTTTCCAGAATTATCAGAACTTGGCCCATCAGAACTTGATGAATCAGAATTTGAGTTTCCAGAATTATCAGAACTTGGTCCATCAGAACATGATGAATCAGAACTTGAAGAGCCTGTTCTAGGTTCTGATGCTTCTTGAGATGTGGTTGGATCTTCAATATTCTCCCCCTGCACAGGTGCATTTTCCTTTGGCGTAGTCACCACAGTTTAAATAACATCATAGTTTAACCCATCAGAGTTTGCAGTATTAGGATTTAGACTATCAGAATTTACAGAATCAGAATTTAAAGCTTCATTCTCAAATCTCAGCTGATCATGATCATTGAAATCTTCGAGTCCAGTAATCTTCTTATCATCAAAAGAGACATTGATAGATTCCATGACAACCCTTATTCTTAAATTGTAGACTCTGAAGGCTTTTGTGGAAAGTGGATATCCAAAAAAAATTCCTTCATCAGCTTTTAGATCAAATTTGGATAGCTGTTCAGGATGAGTCTTAAGAACAAAACACTTGCATCCAAATACATGAAAGTACTTCAGATTTAGCTTCTTTTTCTTCACCATCTCATATGGTATCTTTCCATGCTTGTTGATAAGTGTTGCATTTTGAGTAAAACAAGCAGTCTGCACAGCTTCAGCCCAAAAGTAGGTTGGTAAATTTGCTTCATCAAGCATAGTTCGTGTAGCTTCAATAAGAGTTATATTCTTTCTTTCAACAACTCCATTTTGCTGTGGAGTTCCAGAAGTAGAAAATTCCTGCTTTATTCCATGGTCTTTGCAGAACTCTTCCATGATCAAATTCTTGAACTCAGTGCCATTATCACTTCTTAAAATTTTCACAGAGTTTTTGACCAATTTATCCAGTTGTTTGATATGATCAATCAAGATAGATGCAGTTTCACTTTTTGTGTGCAAGAAATACACCCATGTGTATCTGGTAAACTCATCTACTATGACCATAGCATATTTCTTCTTTGCAATAGACATGACATTCACTGGACCAAATAGATCAACATGTAGTAGGTGATAAGGCTCAAGAATTGAAGATTTAGTCTTGCTCTTGAATGAAGATTTTCTTTGTTTTGCCTTTTGACATGAATCACAAAGGCCATCAGGAGCAAATACTGATTTTGGTAGTCCTCTCACAAGATCTTTCTTGACTAGTTCATTTATATTGCTAAAATTTAAATGAGAGAGTTTCTTGTGCCAATCCCAGCTTTCTTCAATTGATACTCTACTTAACAGACAGATTGCAGAACCATCAGAACTTGTTGAAAGCTTGGCTTCATAAATATTACCATGCCTGTATCCCTTTAGAACAACTTTGCATGTAGATTTGCTTACAACTTCACAGTGTTCTTCAAAGAAATCCACATGATAACCTCTGTCACAAATTTGACTAACACTCAGCAGATTCTGTTTTAGTCCTGAGACTAGAGCTACTTTTTCAATAATGACATTCCCAAGGTTGATATTTCCATATCCCAGAGTTTTTCCCATGTTGCCATCTCCATAAGAAACTCCTGGGCCAGCTTTCTCCACAAAGTCTGATATCAGGGCTCTATTTCCAGTCATATGTCCTGAACATCCACTGTCCAGAACTAGGATATTTTTCCTGTTGCCCTGCAATCACAAAGACCACTAATGATTAGTTTTAAGGACCCAGACTTGCTTGGATCCTTTGGCCTTATTAAGTTTGTTAACATTTGCAACGGATTTAACATCAGAGTTTATGTTAACATTTTTCTTATCAGAATTTACAGTATCAGACTTTGCATCAGAACTTACACTAGAAGGAATAATGCTAACTTTCTTTAAAGAAGGTTTTATTTGATAATAATCATAGTAAAAACTATGATATTCCTTACAAGTATAAATGGAATGCCATATACTACCACAGTAAAAACAAGGATTTTGTGGCTTAAACCTAACAGACTGACTCTTAACTCCTGACTTAGAAGGTAAGGAGTTTATATTCTTATTCTTCCTGCAAAAAGAAGCCGGATGGTTAGAATTTCCACAGTTATAGCATTTCTTTCTAGGAGCATTAGGAACAGGTATATAATTATTGCTTTTATTCACATCTTCCTTTCCATTCCTATTTTTTCTAGGTGGTTTTACCTTGTTTACATTCTTAATCTCTTTCAACTTATACTTAAGCTACTTCTTTGTCATTAAGACTATGTTAACTTCAATTGGCTTATCCTGTTTCAATTTGTCTGAAGTTGACTCTGCCTTAACTTCTGTCTCAGTTTCTTTCATCTTTTCAGAATCAGACTTTATAGATTTAGCTACAAACTTAACAGGATTTACCTTTGACTTATTAGTCTGTTTAACAATAATTGGCTTAATTTGTTCAGTTCCTGTTTCACTTTTATCATCTCCATAACCTAAGCCCTCTTTCCAGTTTCCACTACTTAGTAAATTCTGAGTTGTTCAGCCAGAGTTAGTCCAAGTTCTGATAATCTCTCTTTCATTTTCTAACTCAGTTTTAGAGATTGATTCAATTTTAACACTTTATCTCTAACATAAAAAGCATCATCTCTTTCTTTCTGAGTTTAATGGAACATAACTAACTCATTTTCTAAATAGTCATTCCTTTTCTTAAAAGCCAGATTTTCAGAAGTTAACCTATCACATGTTAAAGTGTGATCTCTATAACTAATGAATATGATTTTAAGATAAGATCTCAACTCAGTAATATCATCAGTATGAAAAGCATAAGTTGTTTGAGGTACCTTTAACTCAGCAGCTTCATAACTGCTATCAGCATTTGCCATCAAGGCATAGTTCACCTCATTCTCATAATCTGAAGTGTTTGTCCAACTTTTCTTCTTTGTGACAAGTGCCTTGTCTTTGTCACCTTTTCCTTTCTTGCAATCAGGAGATATGTGGCCTTTCTCACCACAATTGTAGTATTTAACATTTGAGTAATCTCCTCTGTGAGACTTTCCTGCTTTTCCTTTAGATTTTCTAAATCCCTTCTTATCTGAACTTCTACTTTTCCTAGAAAACTTCTTCCCCCTTCTGAATTTCCTGTAAGCTATCTTTGTGATACCCTTCACCATAAGAGCATACAATTTCATCATCTCTTCATCAGCATCCATCTCAGATAGACTTTCAGTTTCTGAATCCTCATCATTATCAGAACTTGATGACTCTGTATCAGACTTTGTGATGAGAGCCTTTCCTTTTCCTTTCTTTGAGGCAGCCACTTTGGGGGATTCCTCCTCAGCCTTAAGAGCAACTATCTTTGACTTTCTCCCATGTCTCTTGCTTCTTTGATCCATCTCAAGTTCATGAGTTTTGAGCATACCATATATTTCATCAAGAGTAGTTTCATCAAGAGCATAATTGTCACTTATAGTAGTTGCCTTCAAATCCCAACTTTTAGGAAGAGCTAGAAGAAATTTAAGATTAGTATCTTCAAGATCATATTCCTTATCCACCAGTGACAGATCATTCAAGAGTTTGACAAATCTGTCATATAAACCAGTCAATGACTCATCAGGTTTTGAGTCAAAGTGCTCATACTCTTGAGTGAGTATAGTCCTCCTGTTCTTCTTAATTGCATCAGTTCCCTGGCATCTTGTCTCCAAGGCATCCTATATCTCCTTTGCAGTCTTGCAGTTTATTACCCTGTTTGACATGACATTAACAATGGCACTATGCAACAAATGCCTTACCTTTGCATCCTTGGCAATAGATGAGATATCTTCCGCTGTATATTCACTTTTCTCCTTTGTTGCAGTCTGTGCTGGCTGATCTGCAACTACAACAGAGAGCTTGGTTGGCTTATGTGGTCCTTCATTAATTCTGTCAAGGTATTCTGGATCTGTAGCTTCCAGAAACATAGTCAACGCCACCTTCCATATGGGATACTCAGAAGGTTTCAGTATGGGAACCCTAATAGTCTCATATCGATTATGGATTTGAGTCTTTGGATTTTCTTCAGTTTTGGTGGGCTTGGTTGGAGTTTGTTCTACTTCAGACATGATTGTTTTGGATCTTTACTGTATATGTGTTAACAGATTGGCTCTGATACCACTTGTTAGGTCACACACACTGTAGAAGGGGGTTGAATAAAGTGTATATTACAATCAAATTGAATTAAGAACACAAGTATGAAACACAGAATAATCTTATTAATAAAACAATATTACAATGGAACCGTTCTCTCTCAGTGATGAACAAATATCACGAGAGCTGCTAGAGTTACAATGAATAATATTCTCGATTAAGATAACATTATAGTATAAACCCTATGCTGTGTTTATATGGACACAGTTATAAGATAATCTTCTAATTGATATCGAATATAAGTCTGCATCCTAAAATATATTAACTAGTTATGTTTTCTTCCAAGTATTCTATTCTTCATAGAATTCTTCTCCATGCATATCTCTTCTTGTGTTTATCTTAATCTTATTTCCTTCAATCAGCCGCTGTCCTTATCTGAAAGTCTTAAGTTCTGATGTTATCTCCTGATAAATATCTTCTGATATCTTAAGTTCTGATAACTTAAGTTCTCATATCTTAAGTTCTGACTTCAGTAGAAGTACTGATTTCCAGTTAAGTCTTGATTTGTCCTGTTAGTCAAGATCTGAAAACTAAATACAAATCACTATTAGACATGACATCACAAATATATCTAACACATCTTGAACTTCCTTGAGATGCGGGCATTCATTATCTCATCAGTGAATGGTGGGTTTGGATCATCAGGATCTCCTAGGGGCATAAGATCACTTAGATCAGCCCTTGGGGCAACATCCCTTCTTGGTATTAGACCATCCAAGTCTATAATTGGAGGAAGATTTCTCCGCCTCGGAGCAAATGGGGGTCTTAGGGTTAAGTATGTTTCCAGGTCGCGTTTTAGCTTTTGAATTTCAGCTTTATGAGCCCTGATCCTCTCCTGGACATATTGGGGATTCGTCTCTTGAGTGCTCCTGGGGCGCTAATTAGTACTAGACATCGGCACTTTAACAGAACTATCGGTCCTTACAAGATGCCTACGTATCTTTGTATGGTAGAGAATGAGGCCAAAAACGTAGTTTTAGGTTGAGGGATAGAACCCTTTATTGAGAGGTGAGTTTATGATTAGACTTGTGTTGGGAGACTTGGTGGCCAAGTCTCCAACTTAGATGGTAATTAGGAGTCCTATAAGGGAAGTAACTCTAGAACCTTCTATGTAGGACTTTGAGTCCGTTTAGGACACATGTCTCTACTCTTTCAGCCGCGTTGGGCCTAGTCCGTGAACAGCTTGTGTTCGTGGAACTTGACGACCTCTGTTGGTGGGACTTGTCTACATGGGATATCTTGAGTCTGTTACAAGCTCGGACCAGACAAGTTTGTACTGGACTTCAGGCAAGAAGCCCAGATGTAATTAACGCGATATTTAATGTGTCTTTAGGATGTATTTTCTATTCATATCAATTTACTTTAAAAATGGATATAATTAAGATGAATAATATACCTAAAATTTGAATCATTATTTGAATGACATAATATATATATATATATTCACCAATAAAAAATAAGTGTATATAATTATATTAGTTAATTATAAAATTTTCATTAAAATTAGTAGTTTACCTTGTCAAACGAGAGTATTGACGGTGATTTATAATGCATTTTTTGTTTTTAAATGATTTTTATATTAATCTTTTTTGGAATTAATGTGACTTATTCAAGATAATAATTTAAAATTATCTAAATGTATAATATTTTTTAATTATTTTTCATTTACAAATTTTCATTTTTCAACATTAAAAAAATTATATGTTTTACTAAACATTCTTTTTTTATTTTAGTATACATCTATATACACTTGTATATAGAAAAATGTGCCCATGTCATATTTAATGGTCTTATGCAGTGGCCTCACACGCACACCTTCAGGCACGACTCTGATTGTGATTTGCAGGTAGAACTCATTGTTCTAGGAATTAGATATCTTCTATACACTATTGATATACCGATTTACAATTAATCCGAGTTCAATCGAATATATTTTAAATTTTATCTTTTGTATTATGCCACATTGCTGAAGCTTTTGTACACGACCCCAGATAGCAAAAGGATGTTGGTTACAAAATTTGCAGGGGCGCTACCAAATTAATACTACGGTCTTTCTAATGTGTGCCTAAGGACACATATTAATTACTAACTCTGATAAAAATGTGCTATTTTTATTGGTGAAATTTATGTGAATGCAGGGGGTCATTAACATTTATTATTCAACCACCAATAAGAAGAGCTCATTTCTATGAGAGTTAGTGACTATTGTGGGTCATTGGGCACACCATAGAAAATCCCTTAATATGCTATATCGAGGTATCATGTAAATGCCACTCCTTTGGCTTCACTCAATGCAAACAAACAGTAAAATAAAAAATGCAAGCTTTAGGTTTACGTATAATTTAGAGCCAGTGTGTCAGCAGTTGTAGTGTTGCCAAACACAAAAGGAAGAACATAAGAAGATAAACCTTGTCACCTAATGCTGTCGTATTTTCCATACAACTCCGCTTGGTTAAATTTGCTACTCAGCATATCGAGTTTTGGCCATGTCCGTTTAGTTGTATATAAAATAATAGAGCTGCTACCTGCATAACCATGCCTCGGCTGTTACAACTGACAAGAGTTTAGAATTTGAGTAAATATTTAAATTTTTAATTATCAACGTAGGAGAAAAATGTACG
Source organism: Apium graveolens (assembly GCF_009905375.1). Lineage (NCBI taxonomy): Eukaryota > Viridiplantae > Streptophyta > Magnoliopsida > Apiales > Apiaceae > Apium > Apium graveolens. Next base: position 217,099,123 of record NC_133654.1, read on the forward strand.
GGAGTAACTAATTTTATGTTCGCGGTAAATTTCATTTACAAATTACCAACATTGAAACTTTTTTCAACAACACAAATCTTCCAAAGGCATTGTTGACCCGAGAAGCATGTTTTGGATAACTCATAGTTAGGTCATTTTACCTATAAAAAGAATGAGGTTAAGCATATTACTTACTTGCAGGGGCGGATAGACCATTGCTAAAGACAGGTCACAGGTCACAGGTCACGTCATCTACCATTTTTATTTTTAATTTTTTTTCAATTTTTTTTTCATATGTCACATGTGTACTAAATTACTTGTGGATTAATATTTAATACATAATACATCTTGACATATTGTATTAACACATACACAGTGCCCACATTTTTTTCTCTAATATCAGATTTCTCCATCGATTGATTTTTTTCACCCTAAATTTTCAAGTTCTTGATATGATTCATCTCCAAAATTCTCCTCTATTATACTCATAGTTTCAGATTTTTTAGAAATTGCAATTTGAAAAAGAAAAAACAGAGACCGCAAAGTGTTCGATAAAATGTCACAGTGAATATTTATTGGATATAGTACTATCAGTTTTTGTTGCGTTATTAATTCCTACCTTGGCTTGCTTTGCTGTTGACAGAATGAAAAGGTCGAGTACTCGTGATATCTCAAGTTTCTTTACCAAGAAACCAATTACAGAGAATGCTTCTCAAGGTCAAGAAAGTGAGGAAAATCACATTCCAGAGACAGAAATCAATACCAGACAGACACCTCAATCAAGCCACCAAGATCCTTCTCCGTCAGCCACTATACCTCAACCTGATTTTGACATTGTTAATCTTCCACAAGATCCGGGCAAAAGGAAAAAGTTGAGTGATTTTCATCCCAATGAGAGAGATTTAGTGAGGAGAACGTACATACAAATAGGCCTTTGCCAACCAGAAGATTATGAATTTCCTCAAACATTATTCGGGACTAAGGAGCGTCGGTTCAATGTGAAATGGTTTATTCCTATGAATTTTCCAGTACCGAATTGCTATTCTTTGAGCATTCACTTGAAAATTTTATCAATTCTGTTAGAGAAGATGATAAATTTTGGAATTTGAAAACTCTTGGTGAACTTTCTATGAAACTTGTTGAGACAGGAAAATATATAACTCATGAAAGTGTCTACTTGTTGTTGAAGTTGGTGTTGATTCTTCCTCTTATAACAGCAAATGTTGAGAGAGTATTTTCTAGAATGACACAAGTGAAATCAAAATTACACAATAGTACGGGAGATCAGATGTTAAATGATTGCTTGATTACTTATCAAGAGAGGGATTTATTTTTGAAGGTGAAAATGAATGATATCGTAGATCGGTATCAAAACATGAGAAGTCGTAGAGAACAATTGTAATTGTTTGAATCATTTCTTTTGGTTATTCTATAATTGAAGTTTTTTCTTAATTTTATTTACATATGCTAAATATGTGACACACCATAGTTTAGATCCTGTATCCGCCACCGGTTATGATAGCTGGGTGATCCAAATATAGCCTACTAGTTTCCGGCAATACTCTTTTTTACTTTTCCATCAAGAGTTCGAGAGTTAACCGCTAAAAATACATTGTTCGAGAGAAGCAAACACATGATTTGAATTTTGTGTCAAGTTAGAGTAGTAAAAAAATGAATAAATCTTGGCATACATACATATTCATTACAAAGTCACTATCCCTATTTTAGCAGCTATAATGACCCACTATTTTACAGTTTATTTTATTTTCTTAATTTTACTAGCTTTTGTAGTTAGAAGTTAGAACCCATTATTACTTTTTACATTCTTTTCCTTTCCCTTATTGTGAACAGGTTTCTTCATGTAAAAATGTAAAATTAGTTTTTTTTTTAATAATTTAATAATTTGGTTAATTTAACAATATTATTTAATTATTTTTTTGTGAATAAATTTTTTAAAATAAAAGGCAAAGTCTGATACATGCATGTTATAATATTATTTTATTAAATGATTTTAATTTATTTTACTTAATATATTATTTGTTGAGCAATTTTTGAACAAAAGAAAATAAGAATATTATATATTTTTTTTCTAAAAATTTGAGCATCAAATTTGTAAAAATTAAAAAGTATAAAAGGGATTAATTTTTCGTACTCAAACTAGTAGACCCGGATCATCACACAATATTTGTACCCAGACTAGACCCGGATCATCACATATTATTTGTTCTCAGAACCAAGAGTGAGGTATTCTTTAAAATTTCAAAAGAATTTGTTGTAAACTAACGATGCTCAAAATTGACAGTACTTTCTACTTCCTGAGATTTTTAACTAAAATATCTGTATCTCTCCATAGATTGAAAACCACGAAAACATAGGGTTGATAGTAAAATAATAATAATGATAATAATTAAAAAATAGTTAATATTAAATTTTTACGAAAACTGTTAAATAAAAAGCAAAAGAAAAATTATGTAGAAATTGATTCTAACTAAATGCCGTTGTAACTGAAAGGAAATAAAAAAGAAACAATGAAGCATAAAGTGGGGTCATTTAAACTCCTAAGATAGGGGTAGTGATTTTGTAGTAAATAAGTATGTATGCCAAGTTAGGTAAACTGCTCCCCTCAAACCCTAAAAAAAACTCTTTCTTTTTTTTTCTAGCCATCGTTCGGGGCTTCCATCGGTTTTCACCGATGGAAAGCCCCAAATCATCTATTTTCCTTACTTTGTTCGTGTTTTTCAATAATACTCCTCCTCGGGTAAGGATTTTTGTCGTTCAAGATTGTATTTTTGTTTGATAAAATCTTTGTTGGGTGAGATTTGTTCCCAATTTATTTGGGTTTTGTTTATTCTCTCCTTGTGAGAGTTTGGTGTGTTTTTTGTTGTGTTTTGGTGTGATTCGATGTCCAGGACGTTAGATCTGCCGGATTCAGTGATAAAGATTTATATGGGATTGCAGTTACGATCGATAGCTGAAACTGGTTTTGGTGAAGGCGATACATGTGTATATATCAATTTCAACAAATCGCTTGATTGTGTCTTCATAAAGACTAAATTAATCAGCGATATGATCTGTTTTATGTTTGTTCGACTCGATTGTTCTTGTAGATGCCGTATGACTTTTCATTATTGAATTAATTCTGATTTTTTTCAAAAAAAAAAAATTATATATGCCAAGATTTATTCAAAAAAATATGTAATATGGATCAAGTTTCCCTGCTAACATTCATGCACTCTCATGTGAGCTATAGCTGGCCAGTCATCTTTCAATTTAACTAAGTCGTTTCACCAAGTAGGGTCAAACTTTCCTCGAAAGAGTTTAAGGCTCTATTTGAGATTGCTGTTAAAAATTGCTGTGCTGTTAGAAAAAGTGCTGCTGGAAAAAGTGCTGTTGTAAAAATCAGATGATTGTTTGGTAATTTTTTTGATTCGTATATGTTTTGATGCAAAAAATTAAAAATAATGATGTTTTTGGTAAGGTTTGATGGTGAAATCAGCATCTGCTTCCCGCAACAGCTGAAAATCAGCTTTTTCTAAAAGTATGGGGGGACTTGCTTTCTCTAACAGCAGCTTTTAAGCCGAAAGCACTTTTCAGAAAAACAACTTTTAAATTTTACCAAACAGTTTTTTAACTGCTTTTCAGCGAAAAGCTGCTGTTGCTGTCTACAACAGCAATACCAAACACACCCTAATTACATAGGCTGCATAGTTTCTGATGGATAAGAAAAAGGATCATAACCATAATCACATTTAGGGTAATTTGGATCATCAAAATCTGAAAAAGACAATAAATCCCATAAATTATCAACCATTTCTGTTGCCTCTTTCGTCTCGGGATTATATTTACAAAACTGGCCCGGTTCATTGAAATCAATGATCATAATTAATCAGTACTAATTCGCGGTAATTATGAAAACCTAGTGTGTTTCAAGAATTAGTACTTAGACTATAAGTATAGACATAAGCATGGTCTGACTGGAGTTCTTCACTCTGTGCACCATAAGTAAATCAAGTTTGATTACTTTGTAATCATCGATCTGGCCAATATATCCGAAAGCTAAACCATTATTATGAGAACAGGGTTGATCATTACTAGGTACGGGAGAATTCGGAAGAGTTCTGTATTTATTGATAGCAGGGTTCCAGAGGTATAGTTGTTAATCGATAAGCATATTAGACCGCGGGATGTTCCATAAATTTTTTGATAATATAAACGCTCTGGCATATTCCTGAGGGGAGGAAATATCGGCTGTGGACAGCATTCCTATCGTTCATTATCCAGACATATTGAAAAACGAGTATGAAAACGATCTTGAAAAAACAGAAGATGCTTATTTTTCTTCTTGCTATGATTATAGTGGAGACCTATGAAATAAGGAGATTGTATAAGATCTTAAGATCCATGACTTCCGAACGCACCTCAGTGGAACCAGAGATTTTAATGGCAGCCTTTTTAGAATTTCTGCGAGGATATCTTGAGAGAAAGATCAGACAAAAGATCAGTCATTGCTCTCTTTAATTTGAGAGGAAGCATCAATGAATGAAAGCCTATAAACATCCGATTATTTATAGGGTCATCACTTTTCTTACTGGTAAGCATTGACTATTAATTTACGTCTAATCTATAACATCAATGATTTTGTTGGATTCGTATTTACGAGTATTTTAATACAATGAAATTTTTATATTTAATACACACAAATGGGAAACGTTTTTAGGGATAGAGGGAGTATTATGATATTTTACCACGAATGGAGTGGCGCACAAGATATAATTTTATATTAATTATTAAACAAAAATCCTAATTGGTTTATTTTAAATTATATCCTATAATTTTATATTAATTATTAAACAAAAATCCTAATTGGTTTATTTTAAATTATATCCTATATATAATTAGTGAAAGTGAGTTTAGGTGATACATGAAGATGGTATGATAGTTAAGGTCAACATTGTAAATTCCTCTTTATTAATATAGCATCCATAGTTTGTTAAGTAGGAATGTGAGAACAAAGAAGTATTACGTAATTGTGAAGATATTCAAAGATGCTGAAATAAAGTAGTGAATTAAGTTAGACTATATATGTTTTTTTTATTATCTTGTCTTATTGTCATGTAAACTTGGTGATATATAAACCAGTCAGTAGAACATTTAACTAAGCAAACATATTTTAGAGATATAACTTGTAAGCGGAGAATGTAGAATACAAAAATCAAAATAAACATAAAATATAATAAAAATATTAGAAAGAAGGTAATAACTATAGTATACATACCCTTTAAAAATTCACTCGCATGTCACACCAAAATTCACCCATAATATTTTTATTAAAAAAATTTTAATATAAAAAAGTAGATAAAGTAAATTGAAATTCACAATATTTACCATCTGAAATTTTATAATTTTTTTATAAATTAAAAATTACAAATACCATAAATTTCATGAGTAAAGTAAGAAAAGTAAATAAAAATAAATTAAAATTAATAAAAATATTATTATCAACTTATTTATTTATGATAATTATATCCTATATATAAATGGAGTAAGATACACAAATAAAAATTTAATTGTATATGATATAATAAATTTATTTAGTAAAGAAGTATAAATTTAATGATTTTAAAATTATAAAATTATTAAATCCTATATATATATAATTTGAGTAACGAGGTTTTGGTAGTAAGGTGTGGTCTTGACAGATGCTAAAGTATAGGTATAATATAAACTATATTTATTTCATTTATTCTATTATTCTACTATAATATCTAATCATTTGTATAACAAACACAATAAGCAATTAATTAAGAAATTTTACTATAATTATATATTCTTAAATGATATAAAATAATATTAAAAATATTATATTATATTTATATAATACAAGTAACAATTATCCTAATAAAAATAAATTTAAGTAACAATTAACAAACCATTTATAATCGGGTTAAAGTTGTCTCATTTTTTTTAAAAACAATGGAGTGGGTAAGTTTGATTTAAAATATTTTTGAATAGATAATTTTCATCTCTATCTTATAAACTAACGAAAAACATTTATATTATACTTAGGTATAAATATTATATTATTTTGTTTCTTTTATAAAGATGAAAAATTAGAATTATATTTTAAAAAAATTAGAACACATGAATCCGTAACATAAAATGAGGAATACATATAATAAGAATAAATCTATTATAATTCAAAATTGAAATATAAATCTAATAAAATATATTATAAATTATATTTATTTCATTTATTCATTTATAATATTTAATAATTCGTATAACAAACACAATAGATAATTAACTAAGAAATTGAACTATAATTATATTTTCTTAAATGATATAAAATAATGTTAATTAGTGTTATACATAATACAAGTAACAATTATTTTAATAAAAATAAATATAAGTAACAGTCAACAAATCATTTGTTAATCGGGTTAAAATAGTATCATTTTTTTAAAATAATTTGAAATGGGTAAGTTTGATTTAAAATATTTTTGTATAGATAATTTTAATTTTTATCTTATAAAATGGGGAATACATTTAGATTGAATTTATGTATAAAACATTACATATGTTTTGTTTCATTTTGTAAAATAAGAAAATTACAGATTGTCATTTAAAAAATTTAGTATATGAATCATTAAAATATAAAAACTAGGAAGAAATATAATAATAATAAAAAATTATTACAATTCAAAATTACAAATATAATAAAATATATTTAAAAGTACTATGATAATTGATTAGTAAAAAAAGTACTAAAACAACTAAATGCAAAATATTTTTTTCAAAATCCTCTTTACTCACTTCTCAATTGCCAAAGGCCAAAATACACAGGCGGAGAAGTGGGCGCCTTAAGTACCCACCCGATACGCCTTTGGAAAAGGGTATTCTCACTTACGCTAACTACTACTGCTTAACACTTAAGTTAAGTCACTTGTGTGATGTAGACAAAGTTTAGTTCAGACGCTTAAAATACACAAGAGGTCATTTATTACACCTTATAGGAGTAGCAGTGGCGGACGCAGAAAAGTTTTTTAGGGGGGTCCGGAAAATTTTTCGTGCCAAATTTTTAAGGAAAAATTAAATTTCAGGAAAATTAAAAAAAACATAATAAAAAATGATAATATTCTAAAAATAGTCTCTATGCATCACCTCTATCATCCTTAGAATATCGAACATATATAAATTAGAAGACTAAGGGGAGGAAAAAATTAAGACCGAGGAAAAAAATAAGGAAAACAAATGAATGCAGAAGTCTAGAAAAGCATATAGACAAGAAGGGGTTTCGAACCCTGGTGTCCGGTGAAAATAACACTACTTAAAACCATCCAACCTACAGCAACTAGACATTCATTGAGCCTACTACACTGAATATATTTGGAAATTTAGGGGGGGCCAGGGACCCCCCTGGACCCCCCCCAGATCCGCCTCTGAGGAGTAGTATCGATCGAATACGCCAACGGTTTCGATGCTTAAGCCTATGAGGTCGACCGCATACAAGAGAATATACATATAGTAGGTACATATGGCGAAACCAGAATTATGGGCAGATGGAACTGGTAAAAAATGAATCTTCTTGCATAAAAATAAGTAAATAGCTCTGTATTTCAAGATTGGGTCTTTATTTATTGCTGCTGCTGTCTTTGATGCTCCAAATGACGTCTCCATCTTCCAAATTCAGATTAATAAATATGCATTTTTGTGTGCATATGTGTGTATAGTGAGAAATATGATGGAGAGAGATTAAGAATTGAAGGTGTGTGTAAGATTCAGTGTAAGAAATGTATGTATGTATAATGGTTGAACGGCGGCTTGCAGCTTTGTATTGTCCGACGTAGGTACCGATTGTTATAAGGTTTAAATATATTAAGTAATGGTAGAGATATGCCATGGTCATTAGCATTGGGTAAATAGGGCAGCGTGGTAGATCAGACGGTCATCCCAACATTTTGGATATTTTGGGCAATTTTTCCAGAAAAAATTATAAAATACTGTTACAAATACGGTATGATAAAATTCCAAACAACTTTTCAATATTTTATCAAACTCCTGAAAAAAAATATATAAATAAAAGAAAAATAATTACGTAATTATATTATGTGATATGATTAAAATATTCTTCTTACAAATTTATGATGTGAAAAAAATTAGATAACAAAGAAATAAAATAAATTATAACACATATGTTATATTTAGGTTATTAAAGTCAAATATAAAAATATAATAATAACTAAATTTATAAATACAAAAAGTACAATTTTTTGAAAATTATAATATTTACGAGAAACATAAAATATATTCAGAAAATAAAAATATTATAATAAATTTAATTAAATAATGAAAAAATATTAAAAAATTTTATAAAAAAATGATGATCATGCAAAACTAGTATTAGTTTTAACTAAAGTAGAGGAAACTAGACATCTAATCAAAGAACGGAAGAGCAGTTTAGTTATAGTAGTCTAGTAGAAGTACAATTCTGGATTATTTGCTTTTGATAATCAACTATAAAATACGTTTGTTATAGCACCTGAAGCCTTTTTCAACACATCTACACGCAGGTAAATAAATTTACATAATGATTATATCAATGCATGTTTATGTTATTGCTTGCTCTTCCGCTTCCACTCGGTTTCGTTTGTTTAAATGTCTGTATAAATATAAGTTTTGACATTCTCATACTCATTATTCGTGGCTTCTTAATCCTTCAATTTACTCTGCCGGTAAGTCCTTGCCACTGCATATACATATAATTCGTTTTTCTTTCTTGTTTCAATATCTAAATATCCGCATGCATGCACTTTTACATCATTAGTTATGTGTTCAGCAATCTTGTTTGATTGTCTTATACTTGATACCAAAATTGTCTTATTTTTTCGTTGAAAAATCCGTGTTTCTGCTTAATTTTTCATATGATCATTGGTTGTAACTGACTTATATTACCCAGAATCTGATTGTTTATTAGTTGTGAATATGATTTTTTTTCTTAAATTTGGCCTTTTTGCCATTGTTTGCAGGGGTGTTCTAGATTTTGAGTTCATTAGAAACAATAAACAAGCTTAGTGTCTTTTAGTGTCTTTTGTTACCAGTACCCAGATAAGATTTGAGTTAATGGACTTGAAAAAGAGCAAAGAAACGGGTAAAATTGAGTATGGAGAGGTAGGCTTGGGGTTCAATTTGATAAGGGCAAGAGCAAAACTTACCGAAAAGGATACATGGGGAAGAGCCACAAGGAGTCTTAGCGGCAACGATATGATCTTCCGAGCTGATAGAGTTGATCTTAAAAATTTGGATGTTCAGTTGGAGAAGCACTTGAACCGGGTTCAGCCAATTAACTCCAAGCCACACCTGCCTACAGAAGACTGGGAGCTTGATCTGTCTAAGCTGGATATAAGATACTATAAAGCTCGGGGCTCGTATGGGACTGTTTATAGGGGTACATACGATAAACAAGATGTTGCAGGTAATCACAACATCACGAGTTTATTTTTGGTTTTTCTTATGTGGTGTAACTTCTGGTCTATTACCATTCTCCGATGTTAATGCTTTTTTTTATGAGGACATCACTCGTTAAAATGTTATACTTTTTTTTTCTTCTGTAACAACACAAATGAGGTCCATGTTTGCTCTGTTATAAATTGCAAGACTTTGTCCATGATTTTCTTTAGCTTTATGCCAGGCATGCCTTCCTCTTTGTTTGTCCTAGTCGGTAAGTACAATACCAAATGAGTAAGAATTAGTGCATCGAGGTTTAACAATTTGTATCCTAGTAATTTAGTATAACAACCATATGAGGCACTGGGATCCATATGATTACCTATGCATGCTAAAGCATTTTTCAGAACATCCAAGGTCTATAAGTCAATTTTGTGCGTGTTGCTTTAGTAAGGTTTCTCCTTTGGAGATGCTTGTTGGGACGTGCTTCTTACTAGTTTGATAAAAGGATCTATATTTACCCTACTAACTTGGTCTGGAGTTGTTCATACAAATGCTCATGTAAGAAAGAAGGTACTATTACGTAGGAGATGTGTGTATAATCTATAAAATTTCAGCCGTTCGAGTGCAGTTTTTTTGGTTGTTCACAATGAATTGGATCCATCAGTTCTGAATTGGATCCATCAGTTCCAGACCTCTGGTGTTAGTACATCTTCGGAGGGTTGGCTTTAAATCTAGTTGACACAAAAAGTGATACTAGCTTTTGTTTGTATATATGCTTTACATTCTATACCTTCCTATTTGTTTTAGAGATCTTACCATACTTTCATCACTTATAACATAGTGAAGCTGCTGGATTGGGGAGATGATGGGAAGGCCACTAGTAAACAAACTGCGGCTGTGAGAGCAGCGTTTAGACAAGAAGTTTCAGTTTGGCACCAGCTTGACCATCCAAATGTTACAAAAGTATATATATTTCACATACATTGATTGCTTTTTCTACTTACTACAAAATATTTGTTTTAACTACGTATATGCGTTGGTCTCTTCAAATTTTCACGACGATCCAGCAATTTTTCTGACAGTGTCTTTTTTATGATATTCTGAATCTTATACCATTTATTTGAAGTCTCCAATTTGATGTTCATCCGAATGCTTGACTGCAGTTTGTTGGTGCATCGGTGGGGACTTCAAATATTAAAATTCCTTCTAAAAGCTTTACGACCAATGAGCCTGCTAACCTTCCAGCAAGGGCATGTTGTGTTGTCGTAGAATTTCTTTCTGGAGGAACATTGAAAGACTTATTGTACAAAAACAGAAAAAGAAAACTTCGCTTTAAGATCGTGGTCCAGCTTGCCTTGGATTTAGCTAGAGGGTGAGTTTATATTCAATGTTTACATATAAAACTTGATAGTAGCGATCCATAATTGATATTTGTCTTCACTCTGCAGTTTGAGCTATTTACACTCAAACAAGATTGTACACCGGGATGTGAAAGCTGAAAATATGCTACTGGATGCCCGGGGAAATCTAAAAATAGCTGATTTTGGACTTGCTCGATTTGAAGCTCTGAATCCGGAAGATATGACTGGTGAAACTGGAACATTTGTGTACATGGCACCAGAGGTAACAGTGCATACCTGACGTGGATTCTTCACTTTTCTCTTCTTCTTTTTTTCATACCACTACCGTCTGCACTGCAAAATATAAATTTGAGGACTCAACAATATGAGACCAGACTACACAGTTACCTACAAACAACAGTGACAGTGCCGATACCTGCATTATTTATTATCTTCATTTCAAATGATGCCATCTTGTTTCTTGTTTATCTCTTTTATATGTCGAAACTGATTTATATTATTTTCACCATCTAATACACATCCAAAGACCAGACATTATTTAACCCTACTTAACTCTCTACTTATCTAACTCTTAGTCAGCTGAAATTATTTTTATGTTAAAGTCGTGTATTAAAGAAAATGCTTGCTTGTAAGTTGTTTTAGTCGACATCTTATAAGGTGGGAAAGGGCCCGATCCTGAACTCTTTTCAGCTTTTCTATGTAGTTTCAGATTTTGATGAACTGATCTAAATCACGAGCCTTGGTCAATGTATTACTATTTATTTTCGTTTTTGTTATAGATTTAATATGATCCTTCAATACCCTCCTAACACCTTATGTTTTCGGAGGAAATTAAATATTTGCAGTTATTCATGAGGAATTTGATATAAGAATGTTAACAAGGTGGTGTTTGTAGGTTATTGATGGCAAGGCATATGACAGGAAATGTGATGTCTACAGTTTTGCTATATGTCTATGGGAGATTTATTGCTGCGATCGTCCTTATGCAAAACTCAGCTCAGCTGATGCATCATCTCAAGTCGTCCAGCAGGTCAGCCTTCTGAATGATAAAGATTAATATATATAATAAAATGTTTTTATTAATCTTGTCACTGAAAGAGTGTTTGTAAAATTGATAGAATCTGCGGCCTAAGATCCCGAGATGTTGTCCGAGTTCATTTGCAAACATAATGAGAAAATGTTGGGATGCAAATCCAGAGAACAGACCCAGCATGGAAGAGGCAGTGAGAATGTTGGAAGCGATTGATACTAGCAAAGGTGGCGGAAAGGTGCCAAAAGACCAGGCCCGAGGTTGTTTCTGCTTTGCTCCTGCTGCGGGTCGGGGTCGTTAAATAACTATTTATCTTTCGTACAGATACAGCCTTTTTCGTTGTTCTTTTGATTAAGGCGTTGAGCTCTTGCTCGCTGCTATGATTTTATCGGTACAACTTTTTAACAAAATATATCATTAATTACATAAATGCCCATTGTTCCGGTACAAACTGATTTTTTTTACAAATATTAACAAAACGATGGTGCAGTGGTTGACCTAGACTAAAATTGTGTGCGTGTATAGTCAATTATAAAAATTACAAATATAAACACATGTCCAAGAATTATGTGCTTCCAATTTTTATGACAAAAAATCATAAATTATATTTATCTTTCTTAGAACTGAAATTAATTAACAAACATAACAGTATTTGACCCGTTGGGTCAAGTCTCGATTCCAAATCCGAAGGTCAAGTCTCGATTTCGAGTCAGATTATGCCGAAGCCTACAGACCCAAATACAGTCAACCACAATCCCCTAAAAAACCATAATTTATTGGTGAAAATGATAGTAGTACTGTGTCTTATAAACTAATACAAGTCGTAAATCTTCTCGACGTGGGATTGGGGTGTTACAAACCCCCTCATTTAAATTCCTGACGTCCTCGTCAGGCATGACATAGGCCTATAGGACCAAGATCGTGCCTCTCTAGCCATTGTGACATATTATCGGCTGGTTTCGTATCCTCACCTCCAGACCTCTTGCCATTATGAGATAATACCACGAGCTTTCGTGTCCCCACCTCCACCAACCTGATGCATCAAGATTTCGAGAGTCGGCATTGATGTCATATGTGATAAATAACACGCACCCCACAGGTCCCAAAAAAAGATCGTAATTTTATTGATATTATAGGGAGAATTTCGTATAACAGTAAATTGGAGGTTATTGGACGAAATAAAGATCAAGGGTGGTGTTTGAGGACGGAGGAAGGTTATGTATGTTGGTGGCTGAGCTTGTATGTTGACTCCTTAAGAAAGAATAGGGTTTTGTTATTCTCTATCAAATGTCGACTCATGTCTCATACAAGTGCCTACGTACCCTATTTATAGGGATCAAGGCTCACGTAGTTCTTGGGGAACAAGTCACATAGGCTAGGGTTAAGGTTCTTCAACCCGTGCAGCCCGGAGCCCATGATAAAGTCAGGCCTTCAGCCAATTAGTCATGTAAATCTCGACCGACACCACACGCTTCCTACAATCTCGCGGTATCTCCGCATTTATTCCCGTAATTGTGGGAATAACCCGTGCCGGCCCCGAAATTTACGAGCAACTCATTCATCTATGAGTCACTTTCCATGTTACACACAAAGTTCTTTAATGAGGGCCGACCTGGTCACCCCAGCCCGCACCGCCTTTCTTCTCATTAAATAAATAAGATGTTTCCTTAATTTTCATAAGATGTGGGCTCATGGGCCCAGCTCGCATATGGGCACCTGAGCCCAGCTCGCTCGTCACGAGCCCAGCTCTCACGTGAGAGCCCAGATCACACGTGAGAGCCCCGCTCTCAGGTGAGAGTGTGAGCCCCGCTCAAAGGTGAGATCCTGTCTCACAGGTGAGAGCCCGGCTCACACGTGAGAGCCCGACTCACATGTGTGAGATCCGCTCACATGTGTGAGCCAAGCTCACATGTATGAGCGCAACTCACAAGTGAGAACCCAACTCTCATGTGACGTGATGACACTTAAGTGCGACCCATACTTGTTTCAATTTTTTTAGGGCCACACACTAATATTCACCATCTTTTAGAGATGTCGAGTGTGTCTTCAGCCCGCTCCTACGGATCGCTCGCTCTTCTTCAAGCCCGGCTCATTCCTCTGCCAGCCCGACTCACACTTCAGCTACTCCATCTCCATCAAACCAATACCCACCTGAGCAGCGATGCTCGAAGGACTTTCAACGCGAGCTGACCTCCCTCTCTGGCCATCTCAACCAACCTATTTCTCCTAGCTCTGCCATCACCCCTCAAGGGGCCCTGAACATTGCTAGTGTTGAGAACTCGATGCGAGTAGGTGGCTCCAGCTCACTGGACATTCACCTTGACCCTAACCCTGAAGACTACACCGGGGAGACTAATATCTACGACTGGAGAAATAGGCCCGTAGAGCTTTTTAAGATACCGAAATCTCTAGGGGTGGAGGAACTTTTACGTCGCGATCCCGCTCTAATAGACAAAGAACAGACATAGGATATTCTTAGGGATATAGCTGAAGAGAGAGAGAGGCTGCATTAAGCAAGCTGCAGTCAATGACCTCGACCCTATTCATCTTGACTCTGAGTCCACTGACAACGACCTGGGGAGTGCCTACTATGACACTAAGAGAGGGAAGGAGCCTGTTGCCGCAGAGTATCCCATCTTGGGGCTCGAGGGTGAAGAAGACGGCTCACATTGGTCTTACGATTCCCGTCAAAGCGAGGAGGTGGCAGATGTGACAAGTCAATTCAAAATATGCAACTATAACTACGTTCTTGCGGCTTCTCCTAAGCCTTACATACCTCCTACCCAGCCCGAACTTGAGGGTGAAATCATTTTTAGGAAGCAGATCATCCCATATGGGGAAAAGAGTTCTATCACGGCCGAGGAGATAAAGGTGCTCGCTTGTCCCGACCTGCCCACCTCCCTCACTCAAAAGTATCTAGCCGAGCCCATCGAACAATTCCAGCTCGAGGGTCACGTTATCTTGCCCAGGCCGCACATGCGATGCTATAGGTTCAATAACCAGGAGAATGGAGGCAGGGTGCCTCACATGGTTTTGTCCACCTTCTTGCTAAGGCTAGGAATCTCTTCACCCTCCACCCTTTAGTTAAGGACGTTTGTGAATACTACCAGCTCGCACCCCTTCAGATCAACCCGAATGGATATCGGGCCACCCTCGCTCTATACATCATGTACCATAAGTGTGGGTACCCTCCTCTAACCGCGAGGCATGTAGGTTACTTTCTCAACTTGAAGCACTCTCCAAACGACTTTGGGTATTTTTATCTCTCTATCTGGCCATGCTTCAACAAGAAAAACATCATCCACAACGGGCCGAGCAACTTAGGGAAGTGGAAGATCCCCTACTTTTATATTCACGAGGTGCCTCAAGTTCAGACTCACTTCTACTATAACCCATTTAAGATAAGTCCTTTCTGGCCGCATTTCTTTTCTTTATAATAGTTCTTTCTTAACAATCAACCTTTTTACTCATCTCCAGCCACCCCGCCTCGTACTGTCCTCAATGGACAGGAAAAAATAAACGTGGACAGCCTTCTAGGACTTCCCAAGGCGGACATGGATATCCGAAAACTCATAACGACCTCGAATCTGGTCGCTTGTAGGGTTTTGAAGGAAGGAGTGAGGCTGACTCCTCAAAAGAAGAAGTAAAAAAAAAGAGCCAGAAAGGGTAAGAATATCGGACCCGCATATACGAGCCCACGTGCTCGTATTTTTATATTTCCTGCACGCGTCTCACTTTACATTGAATTTCAATTTCCTGCATCTCTTACCTGCTCGCATTTTTTCTTGAGTTGTTTAAGATTTTATCCTGTACGCACCTTGCTGTGACTAATATATTTTTTATTGTCACCTTTCAGAAATGGCCATATCGCCCATTCCCTTCATGGAGGAGGCTGAGCAAGCCGCGACCTCGGGCCCAGTTCAGCCTGCATCTGCGACCACGGCGACTCGCACTCAAGTTAATCCTCCAGCTCGCATGACCACTCTTACCGAGCACCTCAAGAGTGGAGGGCCCTCTCCTTGGCTAAAAAGGCATCGGGGCCCTAAGGATGGAAAAACTGGCGAGCCCGACCCGAAAAAGGCTGCTCCATTTGATGCCCCTCTCCCCCCTTCTTCCTCTACTAATGCAGTCGCGACCATATTTGGTCGGCTCGCTCAGGTTCATGTCAGCGACCAGGATGTGAAGAATTGGACTTCTACTTCTCTTAAGGCCAATAATGACGCGCTGACCCAGAGATGCGGCTGAGGTGTACTACCGCCATCTATCTAGGGCTCGAGAAATATGAGCCATCAGCCAGACCAACTTAAAGCTCGACTCCAAGGTAAAGTCCCTCCAGAGCAAGGTCAATGAGCACGGGCAGGATAAAGTTAAGCTTGTGAATAATTACAACCAGAAGATGCTTGATCTGTCCTCTACTCATGAGAAGGCGCTAAGGGACTAAAAGGAGGCCCATGACCTGGTCGCGGATGAGTGGAAGAGGGAGAAAGAGGCCCTCGAGGAGAAGGTGCTCGAGCTGACATATAGCAAAGGGCCAAGGGCTCATGAGGGATGTGAGAGGAGGCACGAGGCTGTTGTAATAATTGGCATATCGCTGACACTTATCACAAGCTCGAGAGAATTCAAAGACATCTTTTTTCAGCGTTGGCCAATAGTAACCCTGACGAGGGATTTTGTGAGCTAGAGAGCTACCCCGAGTGATTGTTACAAATGCCCCGTGCACCTTTCTTAGGATATATTTACATTCATCCCCATCTATGCACTTGAGGAGTGACACACTGAACCCTCTTCTGTATAAGACCCTATCATATATCACATATCGGGCTACCTTGTACTTTATTCTTCTTGCCTCGTTCTTTTCATCTAGAAGTGATCCTTCCTTAATGTAAGTTAAGATAGGTATCATCCATGTGGGGCCAAGCTCACTTCCAATGCTACCCACTTCGTGTTCGGGCACACTAGGCTGCCTCTGTATATCGAGAGGCACGACCCCTAACAGAGTGGCCTCACGATGCGAGCCAAGCTTAGCCAGCTCGTCCGCGCCTTCATTCTGCCCGCGCGGAATCAGTTCCAGCATCACCTCATTGAACCTTGCAATTATCCTCTGCGCACACTTCAGGTAAAGCTCTGTTCTTGACCCCTTAGTTTGGTACCCCCCGTTTATCTGATAGACCACGATCATGGAGTCACTGAACACATTCAAATTTCCCACCTTCATTTCCAGAGCTAGCTTGAGACCATTGATTAGGGCCTCATACTCAGCATCATTGTTGGTTGCATGGAAGGCCAGGTGGGTTGCGCGTCTGATCTTGTGGGTCTCTGGGCTGATTAGCTCAATCCCAGCTCCTGCCCCATCTCCGTAAGAGGCTCCATCCACAAATAGGCTCCACCATGGGGCACTATTTTCGCTTTCCAGCCCGACCTCTTCTGCACTAGGCATGACAATAAGGGTTCCCTGCTCCACTTCTTGATGTGGAGGGAATTCTATGATAAAATCGGCCAGGACTTGGCCTTTGATTGCGGTCCTTGGCTTATAATCCACCTCAAACTGGCTGAGCTCAACCGTCCACTTCAGCATTCGACCAGAAGACTCCGGTTTGTGCATTACTTACCTGAGGGGATAAGAGGTTCATACTTCTATCTTGTGCGCCTGGAAATAGGGCCTGAGCTTTCGGGAGGCCAGGATCAGAGCATATGCTAATTTTTCGAGACTTGTGTACTGAGTCTCCGCATCGGCTAGCTTTTTACTCACATAGTATACTGGGAGCTGGATACCATCCTCCTCTCGGACCAATACAGCACTGACTGCAAAGTCAGAGACAGCCAAGTATATGACTAGAGTCTCACCTGCCTTTGGGTTGAACAATATTGGAGGACTGCTGAGATGCTTCTTTATGTTTTGAAAGGCTTTCTCATACTTTTCCGTCCACTCAAAATTCCTACCCACTCCTTTAATTGCTTTGAAGAACTCCTGACATTTGTTGGAGAACTTTGAGACGAAGCGGTTTAAGGCGGCCACTCTCCCCGTTAAGCTTTGGACATCCTTCACCCGTCGTGGGGATCTCATCTTGAGTAGGGCTCGTATCTTGGCGGGGTTGGCCTCGATGCCCATATGATTGATAATAAATCCCAAAAACTTCCCTGAATCGACCCCGAACACACATTTTTGGGGGTTGAGCTTCATCCTGTACTCCCTCAGGATCTGGAACATATCTGACACGTGGTGGATATGATCCTTTTCTTCCTTTGACTTCACAAGCATATCATCTACATAAGCCTCCATGGTCTTCCCCAATTGATGTTTGAACATCTTGTTCACCAACCTTTGATAGGTTGCCCCAGTGTTAAGGAGTCCGAAAGGCATCCCAATATAGCAATAGAGGCCCCGGTCAGTAATAAAGGAGGTGTGCTCCTGATCTAGCCCATACATTGGAATTTGGTTATATCCCAAATACGCATCCATAAAGCTAAGTAACGCGTGCCCAGCTGTGAAATCGACCAGCTGGTCGATTCGGGGTAGAGGAAAACTATCTTTTGGGCAAGCTTTATTTAGGTCAGTGAAGTACACACATGTCCTCCATTTTCCATTTGGTTTCTTGACAAGCACTGGATTGGCCAGCCACATGGGGTAAAAGGCTTCCCTTACAAGCCCTGCCTCCATTAGTCTATCCACTTCTTCTCTGAGGGCCTCTGCTCTCTCTCCACTAATCAGCCGCCTCTTCTGTCTGACCCCCTTCTTCTTTGGATCTAAGTTGAGCCATTGGCACATGACATTCGGCTCAATCCCTACCATATCAGAGTGTGACCATGTAAAGACATCCAAATTTCTCCTCAAGAATTTGGCCAGGTCTTCTCTCAGGTCAGGGCCCAAGTTAGAGCCTATTCTGAGTACCTTAGAAGGATTATTCCGGTCTACCAAGATTGGGATTGTGTCCTCTACGGCCCCAACCCTCTCAACCATTGGGGAATTATTGGGTCCAAGTCTGCTCGAGCCTCACTGGTTTCTCCCACTTCCATGATTGTCAAACCTTCTGTGTCCTCGAGCTCGGGCTGGTGAGCTCGAACCGGATTTACCAAGCGTTCATAGGTCACAATAACCGTGCGAGTTATTCCGTTGGGCAGATCCATGGTTGTTGTTGTTTCTTCGCGTGCCCACCTCCCTTTTTTGAGTCTTGCAGCAATTTGTTCTGGGCTCTCCTCTTCATCACTTGCCTCTTCTACAATCCCCCCTGTACCAACATGATGGGCTGAGAGGCCTCCATCAACAGGGCCCCTGGGCGCAGTTCCACCTGAATCCTCATGTGCTCGAAATAGTTCTCGGGCAATTCCTCGATTAAAATCATGTTATAAGTCTCGTGTCCCTCGGGATGTACTTTCTTCCTGCCCTCTACCTCTTCCATGAGGGCATCACCTTCACCCGGTTTGACCGTCTCTTTTAATGCATTTCCTAACTCTGCTGTCCTAAGTGCCTGGTTGTAGCAGACCCTCGATTCGTATTGGCAGCTCTTCAAGAAGCCTACCCCCGTGGGGGTTGGGAATTTTACCGTCATGTGATGGATTGAGGTCACCATCTTCATTGCTTTCATAAGGGGCCTGCCTACTATAACATTGTAGGCACAAGGCTGATCTACAACTGTAAACATATCGATCTGGGTGGCCACATAAGGCTCTTGTCCTAAGGTCACTGGGAGCTGAATCGTCCCTTTTACTCCGATTGAGTTTCCCGTGAACCCGTACAAGTTCCCACCTGTCGAGTTCAGTTCTCTATCTAGCAGTCCTAGTTTCTTGTAGGCATCATAGGTTAGAACGTCTGTCGAGCTCCCGGTATCCACCAATGCTCGATGGACATTCACTGTCCCAATCTTCATTTTTATGATCATGGCATCACTATGGGGTTAGTACACCCATTTTGCATCATTTTCCCTAAACACAATGTCATCAGCCTCTTTTTCAAAGAGCTCCGGGGGTCTTTGGCTCAGATGGTTGACGTTGGTGAGGGGCTTGTCCTTTACTTCCCGGGCATATCTGTCCATGGCCTTCCTGCTGTCTCCATCAATGTGAGATCCGCCTAGAATAACATGAATGCTTCCGGCCCGGGGTACCCTTTCTTTGTCTTCTGGGGGTGGAGGAGGGACGGTATGATAATCAGTCCTATGTTTTCGAACCTCCTTCACAACTGACTCTGTAAGCTTCCCTTGTCTTATCAGCGTCTCGATTTCATCCTTAAATTATCTACAATCAGCTGTATCATGCCCCGTGGCCTTGTGGTATGCATAATACTTCGAAGTATCCCTCTTATTGTAGTCTGTGAGAGGGGCTGCCTTCCTGAACACCCCCTTCCCAGCATAGGTAGCATATATGTGGTCGATGGAGGCTACCAAAGGGGTGTGTGTCTGCCATTTGCTTATATAGGGCCTCCCCGAATCTTTACTTGTCTCTTTGCCTCAGACATACTTCTTGGGACTCAAACTACGCTAATACGTCTTCCTCCTCTTATCAAGGCTCGAGGATCAGTCTCTCTTATCTCGATAATTATCGACTTCTCCACCCTCTTAAAGGGTTCAACTTGCTCATAGAACTCTGCCAAGGTCCTTGTCTTGCTAGCCTGAAGGCTTTTCCAAAATTTTGACCCTTCTTTCAACCCCGCTATCAGAAAGTTCTTGATGGTCTCTTCGCTAGCACCTCTCACTTTAGGAGCTTCATTATTGAACCGGCGAAAGTATTTCGCCAGAGGCTCCCCCTCCCTCTACTTGATGTTGACTAGCGTGGCCACAAGAGGTGGTGGATTGAAATTGTCGGATGAACAGGTCTTCCAACTGCCGCCATGTCCTTATGCTAGCCGGCCCTAACTTGGAGAACCATTGTTGGGCACTCCCTCAGAGTGATGCTGCAAAGAGTCTGTAGCGGATTGGCTCTGGTACTTGATAGACCTCCATTTCTGTGTTAAATTGTATAAGATATTCCGTCGGGTCGGCTTCGCCGTTGAACAGAAGATCGGGGTTGTGCCTAAATACTCGACGCAAGGGAGATGAGCGAATAGCAGTCGTGAATGGAGAAGGGGCCGTCGAGGGCAGGGGTCCCCTCTTCTCCTCTTCCATCTGATCTAGGATCCTCCTTAGATCACCCACTCTAACTACTTCTCTTTCTCTATCACTATTTGCATTACTAGAGTGGTGAGAGCCCTGAGGCCGCTCATGGCGTCCCCTTCCTCCATCTTGCACATGCGACTCCTCTTCATGATTGTTTCTGTGCCTACATCGTCCCTCCCTCCTGGGCGGGGTGCGCTGTCGTCTTTTTGGAGGAGTCGTGTATGCCCCCTTTTTAGAGTATTCTGATCTTAGGGCTCCTTCTCTTCTCTCTCTTTCTTGCTACTCTCCAATTTAAGCCTGAGGTCATGCTCACTTAGCTTCTTGCCCATGCGGTCTAGCACACTAGTCGACCTTGCCTCGGATGAAGCTGGCTTCTGCCCCGATCCCTTAGAGATCTGGCTGCCCCGCTGAACTCGATCCCGGGGTATCTCTTCCTCTTCTAGTGATGCCTCTTTCTTCTGTTTGGTCTCGGTTTCCGCGTCATCAAACTCGTGGATAAGACTTTTTTGAGGACCCTTGCCCTTTGAGCTACGCTGAGAGACCTTGAGGCGGCGAGCCTTGCGCTTGGCATTCTGGACCGAGCTTTTCCCTACCCTGGACATCTGGGCGTTGATCTCATTCATCTGATCAGCTAGCCCTTCAAGATATGTCATGACCACCTGCCCGTCAAAGGTTGCGATTGGTGGTGGAGGCGCCTGATTCTCTAAGGTCGTGTGCTCGACCTCGTTCTGGTCCTTCTTCTTGCATCCGCTCCCTGGTGTCACCACTTGTTTGCCTTCTTTGGTCATCTCTTCTCCCTAAGATGAAATCCCCCTCCTTTTAGCGCCAAATGTTATAGGGAGAATTTCGTATAACAGTAAATTGGAGGTTATTGGTCGGAATAAAGATCAAAGATGGTGTTTGAGGACAGAGGAAGGTTATGTATGATGGTGGCTGAGCTTGTATGTTGACTCCTTAAGAAAGAATAGAGTTTCGTTATTCTCTATCAAGTATCGACTCATATCTCATACAAGTGCCTACTTACCCTATTTATAGGGATCAAGCCTCACGTAGTTCTTGGGGAACAAGTCACATAGGCTAGGGTTAGGGTTCTTCAACCCGTGCAGCCCAAACCCATGATAAAGTCAGGCCTTCAGCCAATTAGTCACGTAAATCTCAACCGGCATCACACGCTTTTTACAATCTCGCGGCATCTCCGCATTTCTTCCCGTAAATGTAGGAATAACCCGTGTCGGCCCTGAAATTTATGAGCAATTCAGTCATCTATGAGTCACTTTCCATGTTGCACACAAAGTCCTTTAATGCGGGCCGACCTGGTGACCTTGGCCCGTACCGCCTTTCCTCTTAATAAATAAATATGATATTTCCTTTATTTTCATAAGATGTGGGCTCATAGGCCCATCTCGCATATGGACACCTGAGCCCAGCTTGCTCGTCACGAGCCCGGCTCACACGTGAGAGCCCGACTCACATGTGAGAGCCCGGCTCACACTTGAGAGCCCGACTCACACTTGAGATCCCGGCTCACACTTGAGAGCCCGACTCTCACTTGAGAGCCCGACTCTCATGTGTGAGCTTAGCTCACAAGTGAGAGCCCAACTCTCATGTGAGAGCCCAACTGACATGTATGAACGCAGCTCACAAGTGAGAGCCTAGCTTTCATGTGAGAGCCCAGCTCGCACGTCCCGATCCCAGCTCGCACGTCACGAGCTCATCTCGCATGTTCTGGACCAAGTCACATAAATCCATAATCCTAGCTCACACATGAGAGCCCAGCTCACAAGTGAGAGCCCAACTATTCAATGCACCCATGAGAACCTGTTTAGGGCCCATGACCGTAAGATGGCATAACAATTGATACACATGATAGTAGTATTTTGTTTTATAAACTGAACAGAAGTACAAAATTTACTCAAAATGAGACTAGGGTGTTACAATATGAATACTGAGATCAATAAAATAATTTCTTTGTGTTAATCTATATTTTCATACTTTTTAATCTCTTCACTTTTGTGAATAATTTTCAATCTTGACCTTATTAGATATATAAATAGGTTTTGATTAGTGTAATACAAGTTTTATGCTCTTGAATCTAGTGATAAACCTATTATGTTAAATTAATAATGTACTTTAATAATGGATTGAGTCGTCATCACAAGTAAAATTAGCCTCCACACTTATGATGAGTTAAAGTTTGTTCTTTTTTAATTCACAACTCTTAGACCTTCAAATCTCTTGACCGCTTTTGCTTTAAGATATATTGGTCTAATGAGAAGAGATTAACTCATCTAAAGATTTTTACGGCATAAATAAGTTTTATGTGAAAAAAAAATTATGGGCCAATATATTGTCTTGTTTATTTTTCAGATTATATGGTCAAATTTTTTATGTTGAGTTATTACATATCATTGTATATCACTTTTTACAGAATATTAGTGTACACACAAGTTGAGTGTCGTTCGTAAAAACAAGCTATTCATTTTTATAAATGAGAATAACACCACGTACATGATATCGTTATATACAGGGTAAGTTTGATTGGTGTTATGTTTTCATACTTTTAATATTTTATTTCTATTCATTTTTTTCCAGTTATGTATGTTGACTAAAGACTCTGGTAACAACAAAGATTGAGGTTTCTCGCCGGAATTAAGATCTATGACGGTGGTTCTTCGCCGGAAAATCAAGCGGTGTATGGTGGTTTGTGGTTGTTTTAGGCTGAGATTGATCAGAGTAAGTGGTGGCTCTCTTATCAGCTCTCAACTTCTTACCCTCTCAATGTGCCTACGTACCATTTATATAGGGATCAAGCCTGACGTAGTTCTTGTGGAACAAGAAATCTAATGGGCTTAGACTTCTTATTCCTAGGCCCGGTAGAAGCCCATCCAAAGTCCGTCTTCCACTAGCTTTAGGAATGTCCAACTATGAGGCCCAACCGCAAAGGCCCAAGGCTCGTCCGTAATCGTATGACTTCACGGATAGTGCATCTCCCTGCGCAAGGATAACACTCCGCTACAGCTATTTCCCTTGATTTACAGACACAGGTATAACCACGGTTCACCCCAAGTGCCGGACACATCCCTGTCCCCTGAATGAGGATAACCCACCAGATAACAGGACAGGTGATCCCAAGCTCTTGGGTGCAAAGTGCAGGATGACTCCAAAGTTCTCCAACGAGGACACCCGTTGAATACAAGAACAGAGTTCCCAAAGCATACACCAATGCTAACCCCGCATCCCCAACGAGGACACCCGTTGAATACAGGAGGAGGCCTTCAATCATCAGGCATACCCCTGGAGGCCTTCAAGCTTTTCACGGACATCCCCCTCTTTGACCATCTCAAGGAGGGAATTCTTCAAAGAGTACCTGCAACAAATACATTAGTAAAAATAATCTCCACTGCTCCCCTCCATGCAACCTTTATCCTAAAGTCACCATTGAGAATACATAGACCAGGCACAGGACGCGTCCTAAGACCCTGGGCGTGTCCTCACCTTCATGAAACCTGCATAGCCTCCTCAAAAACCGTTGCGCACAGCATTCCACTACATAGGGCGCGTCCTAGGCAAAACAAGCGCATCCTCCAGCTGTTATTGCCACGAGACCACGTTTGCCAAATGCTTTCACTACGGTTGACGCGTCCACTTAGCTTGGGCGCGTCCTTTACCAATCATGCACTCCCAAGCTTCGCCATCACTAGACCATAAAACATAAAACATCTCTTCTAGATTAGGTGCATCCTCTCTGCCTGGACGCGTCCTTATCTTCTACAACGCGATACCGGGTTTGACCGTACTTAGTCCGTATTTGACCCGAATCAACTCAATGCCGAGTTTTGGGTATAACAACTACCCCCGAATTCCATTTGCAGTTGAAAAAAATTGGAATTTTTATTTAAAAACCTCAAACAAAAATTTGCATGGGCCCATGAGGACGCGTCCTATAATCTGGACGTGTCAACTTTTCAATCATTTATGATCGACCGTTGCATAACAGCCGTCTTATACACGTCAGCCATCTCTCTCTATAAATATCTTCCCCCTCCCACAATATTACTTTACCATTTCTCTCTCTCCAAAAACTTCCATTACCGCCGCTGCAAGAAGCTAAATCCGAAAATCCGACGAATCCACCGGCCATTTCCTGATTTTTTTAGCTTAATCCAACCCTTAACTTACGAGGTACGTGAATATTCTTTTATTTCTTTATTTGGTTGAATAAATCGACTCTAATAAGCAAAAAACCGTTCATATTCCTCATGTTTTCATGCACTGTTCTTCATTTTTGCCGTGTATGTATATGTGTATATATAAAAAATCTCCATATTTTGCTCTTTTGATTCTTGAATTACATGTTTTTAGGGTTTTATTATATTTTCCCTAAATTGCTAATAGTCGGTTAGAATTCTACTGCATTGCAACCATATAGGACGCGTCTACCCGTCAGGGCGCGTCTTATATTCCTTTATTTAAGACGTATGCTTAAGTTGTTCCAAACAAAGATCATATAGGGCCAATACCTTACTAGGATGTGTCATTATGGTGCGTCTCCTGCGATAGATTCTTAGGACGCGTCCTCGTACTTTTCCAGTACCTTCCTCCTTTTCTTTTCTTTCTTCTTCCTTTTTTTTCTTTTTTTTATGTGGATGCGTCCTCAAGTTTTTCTTCCTTCTTTTGTAGCTGGAGGACGCGCCTTCTTCATCACCTTTCCATCCATTCAAAGTTCTCAACAAACGCCTTGAGATTTACTCCCCAAACTTGATCTCTTTCAAACCCGATTTTCCTGAATTTCACAGGACGAGTTCCTTCCTTGAAGCAGAAAGACGCATCTTCGTTTCCCTCAAATCAAAGATCTCTATAATGTCTGATTCCAGTTCCGATTCTATGGATCATGTCCCCATAAGCTCTAGAATGAAAAAGAAAGAATTCAAACGGAACAGAACCCCAATTCTCAATGCTAGAGCTACTATCGAAGATTGGACTAATGATGAAGTCATCCCAACCACCAGTCAACAGCCCTCCCGCATGATTGTTTCTAACGAGGGCGCGTCTCCTTCTCAGGATGCGTCAGCTTCTCGGGACGCAGCTTCTTCACAGGACGCGGCTCCTTCTCAGGACGCATCTCCTCTCAGCGTAAGTGAGTTTGAAAAAAGAATTCCTGATCCTGAAAAGTATCCTGTGTCTCCTCAAAAATCCGACCCACCCTTCGAACACTGGGAACCCTCGGATGTCAAAGTGGATTGTGACTGGACCAAGCTTGGTGCTTTAACTGAGGCATAGATTAACGCCAGGAGGAAGAAAGAAGGCAAGCTAGCTGTGTAGCCCTCGACTCCACCGCAACTAACTTGGAGATCCAGTGGCACATGAAATATTATGACATGGAGGGCATCTGTGCGCGCCCTCTTCGTACCATGAGGCCGCACATCTTCAAAATTGGGAACCAAAGGATCCCTAGAATGGTGCTCACACCAAAATTGATTTCTCTAAGCGTGGGCGCGCCCTTGCACCCATACATCAAAAAGATCTTGAAGTGGTATGACGTTGCCCCGATTCTATTGTCTCCAAACTCATACAAACTAGCTTGGGCTTTGTACATGATCTACCACAATCTTGGACTGGGCGCGCCCTCCATGAAGGAATTTAGCTTCTTTTAGAACATAAGAAAATCAATCCCTGGCTATCATTTCTTTGTAGTCAACAAGTGGCTGAACAACAAGGGATTCAATAAAGGCAAGATCAGCCATGAGAGGGATTGGAAGGAACCTTTCTTCTACGTCTATGACGTCAAGAGATCCCGAGTTCATTTCAACCTACAACCAAGTAAGTGATTCCCAAAACATGTCCTCATATGCTTGACACGTCTTTTACTATGGACGCGTCCTGTTTTTCCAAATTTTTTCTTTTTCTTTAACAAGTCCTTATTTTTTTATCTTTAGACAAAAGAGTTCAAAAGGAATTAATAGGGAAAAGAAAAAACAGAGCATATAAAGTTCTTCAGTATGCAGATAAACACTTCAACCTCAAGGACATGATCACAGAAGACAACCTCAAACTGGTGGGTGCGTTATCTGCCCGGGTTGGCTCTATCTGCAAGTTTCATGAATTTCATAATGGTAAACCTATTCTCACAGCCTTAGAAAAAGCCAGGGGCCTTAGTGCCATAGAAGTAGTCGAGATTGATATTAGTAAACAATTTGATTTAGAACAAGGTAAGTGTACATGAGAGAGGACGCGTCATCCTTTTTGGACGCGTCCAAAGCTACAGAATTAGCTTTTTAATTTACCTAAATCTGTAGGGCGCGTCATGTTTATCTTTGACGCGTCATACAGATGTTTGTCTTTTCTTTTATATACAAAACTTAATACGTTTTACGGGCGTTTCCTGCACATATGTCTCTGTTTTGGGCGCGCATTAGTTTCAGGGCGCGTCTCGTTCCAGTCATCTGGGACTCATACCATTTTCCCATGACTTGCACTTTTACCATAACTCACGTTATAGCCAGTATGTCCTTAATTAGGGCACATCATATATTTATGACTCGTCATCCTTTCTTTATTTGACACATACACGCATTCCTCACGTCTCTGCATATACTTTTCTTGACATATCATCATGCATTTACATGCCTTTATATACATTTTATTTGACATTTGCATTGCCTATTCAACTAATGTTTTTCTATGTTCATGTCACAGATATGGCTTCTCTCCCGAAAGGATTTGCCATTGGAGCTTCCAAAAAGCTGAGGGCCAGGAAACAAGCCCCTGCAAAGCCTGATCCAAAGGTTAAAGACCCTACTCCTGCTGTAACTCCTTCCCCTCCACCAAAAGTGATTGACACTACTGTGCTCGACATCCCTGAGAAGGAGGATGACGCGCCCTCAAAGCGTCAGAAAGTAGTGCCAGATGAACAATCCTTTGTCCTTCGATATCTGGGCGCGTCCTCAGCTGGCGACTTTACTGAAGACGAAGTTAGAGGCTGGACTTTCAGGACAGAGGAACAAACAGAACAAGCCATGGTAAGGGCTGCAGCCGAGCTCCATCTACACGCCAGGCAAAGTGCCAACATGGCTGCGAGACTCAGAGCGCGTCTTGCTATGACTGACACCTCCAAAAGCCAAGCCGAAGACAAGATCAAATCCTTAGAAAAGTATATTAATTTGCTTGCCCAAGAAAAGGACACCGAGATCAGACGCCTGGAGGAGGACAAGACACGTCTTGAGGCAGAGAAAGCTGTGTTGGAAGGCAATGTCTCCTCTATGGAGAAAACGATGGAGAGTGTTATCACACTAAATTCCACCATGCAGCTAGAACTTGACACTATAAACGATGACAGGATGAACCTTATTTGCTGGCACGTTTTCATGATATTTTCTCGTTAATTTACCTTTATGCATATCTTTACTTTATCAACTCTGCTTTGTCATAAAGATGGGCGCGTCCTATGGAGGACGCGTCGCCTTTGAAATATTGTTGTTCTCTCTACTGTCACACATCAAGTAGGTGTTATTAATGGGCGCGTCCTCTCTATTTGGCCGCGTCTTCGTTTGTTTTTAAATTGTCTAGATAGTGTATTTCTAAAGGGCATGATATCATGCTGCATTTGGATGTTTAGATATGACACAGATCGTGAGGGGCACATCCTTAATAAGGATGCGTCTTCCCTTTTTAATTATGTTTTGTCAATATTAAAGAAACATCAGGCTGTCAGAACATCAACCAAGATAACTTGGGCGCGTCCTTGGGAATAGTATGCATCTTAGTTCCATTTTCACTTGAGTTTTGTTGTCCCTTTTGACAGCCATATCAAGGCGCGCCCTATGTCAAGGGTGCGTCATGCAACTTAAGCAATTTAACAAGCAAATAACTTTTGGAAAATTTTGAAGTTTTCATTAATAATGCGCTCTGGTGTCAAAAGTGCATCAATCCCACGGCTACTATGCTCTGTGGGGAATTTATTCGAAAAAATGACCCTTAAACTAGTTCTAAGGTAAGTAGTACACACACTACCCCCCTAGGCTAGGAGGAATTTATTTAATTCTAGTCTATAGTCTGGGCATAATCCTTAATAGAAAAGATATGTAAGGGGCCAAAGTCGCTCCTTACTGATAATACTTCCGAAGATGTTCCGCGTTCCAAGCTCGCGGAACCAGCTTTCCTTCCATATCCTAAAGGTGATATGTCCCTTTCCACAAGATTACTTTTATCTTATATGGTCCTTCCCAATTAGCTCCAAACACTCCATGCCGGGGATTCTTCGTATTTGGCATCACCCTCCTGAGCACCAAATCCCCTACCTTTAGCAGCTGTCCCTTTACCTTCTTGTTATAATACCTTGCGGCACGTTGCTGATATGCCACAAGCCTCAGCTGAGAATTCTCCCTTGTCTCTTCCAAAAGATCTAAATGAAGCCTTTTATTAACCTCTACATCTTCCTCCGTGTAACGATCTCTGCGAAGCGACCCCGAACCAACTTCCACGGGGACCATAGCTTCATAACCGTAAGTCAGCATAAATGGAGTTTCCCCCGTAGTAGATCGTGGAGTAGTGTTATAGGACCATATTACTTTCAGGAGTTCCTTAGGCCAATTCCCCTTGCGTTCTTCCAGTCTGGTCTTAAGGGTGTGCTTTATTATTTTATTCACGACCTCTGTTTATCCATTACTTTGAGGATGATAGACCGCTGCAAACTCCTTCTTAATTTTCAGGTCCTCACATAATTGCCGTAATTCCTTGCTGTCGAACTGCTTCCCATTGTCAGAGATAAGTTTGTAAGGAATACCAAACCTGCAAACAATGGAGTTGAAAACGAAATCTCCGATTTTCTTTGCCGTGATAGTTGCCAATGGTATAGCCTCTGCCCACTTAGTAAAGTAGTCAACCGCGACCACCGCATACTTGACATCCCCTTTAGCCTTGGGCAACTCCCCAATAAGATCTATTCCCCACATGGCAAACGGCCACGGACTTATCATAGACGTCAAGAGTGTCGCTGGCATAGGTGAGTAGTTTGCGAAATACTGGCAGCGATTGCATGCCCTGACAAAATTTACAACATCCTCTTTTATTGTAGGCCAATAATATCCTTGGCGCAAAACTTTCATTGCCAACGAGCTACCCCACCGAGTGATTGCCACAGATTCCTTCGTGCACCTCCCTTAAGATGTAATTTCCTTCTTCTTCGTCAACACATCTAAGCAACGGTTGATTGAAGCCTCTCTTGTACAGAACTTCGTCGTACACCACATACCTTGCAGCCTGATAGCGGAGTCGACGAGCCTTGAACTTATCCTCGGGGAGGGTTCCCTTGTAAATATAAGCGAGAATGGGCGTCATCCATGTTTCCTTGGGAGCCCCATCCACTTGAATAACTTTTATCTCCGGGATACTAGGAATCTCTTGGATTTCAAGGGGTATGGACCCTAACAACACTGCCTCCCGTTGTGACCCCATTTTTGCCAGAGCATCCGCGTTGCTGTTCTTCTCCCGTGGCACACATTCCAACCTAACTTCTTTGAACATTCCAATCAGGCACTGTGTGCACCTCAAGTACAATTCCGTTCGCGGGCCTCGCACTTGAAATCCCCCATTCACCTGATTCACCACCAGCTCCGAGTCACTCCTCGCAATTAGGTTTCGCACCCCCATTTCCAAAGCGATCTTTAGGGCATTAATCAATGCTTCATATTCTGCATCATTATTTGTTGCATAAAACTTGAAATGAACTGCAGTCATCAGATGATGGCCTTCCGGAGACACGAGTACTATACCCGCACCTGCTTCTCTATTGTTAACTACCCCATCCACATGCAAGATCCACCAGGGATGTGGGAATTCCTCCAAAGACTCCTCATCATGAGGTGGATGTAGCGGCACTAAAGCTTTGTCATCAACTGCAGAGTCAAATTCCAACAAGAAATCAGCTAAGGCTTGCCTTTTAATAGCTGTCCGGGGCATATATTCCAAAACAAACTGTCCCAACTCCACAGCCCACTTCAGCATTCTCCCCGATGACTCTGGTTTATGAAGGACTTGCCGTAGCGGGTATGCCGTGTGGACTTCAATTCTATGGGCCTGGAAGTACGACCGTAACTTTCTTGACGCAAGGATCAAGGCATAAACCAGTTTCTCCATACTTATGTAGCGAGTTTCAACGTCGTGCAATCGCTTGCTCACGTAATACACTGGCGACTGCTGTCCATCTTCCTCTCTTACCAGGACTGCACTGATTGAATACTTAGACCAGCGAGGTACAGAATTAGAGATTCCCCATCTAACGGTTTCGACAATATGGGAGGATTCCCCAATTGTTCTTTGATCTTTCTAAAAGCTTCTTCACATTCTGGTGTCCATACGAAGTCCTTTCCTGCCAACTTAATGGCTTTGAAGAATTCCTTGCATCTGTCAGACGACTTGGAAACGAATCGATTCAGCGCGACAATCCTTCCAGTTAAACTCTACACCTGTTTTACATTGGTGGGTGACTTCATATCCAACAATGCTTTGATCTTTGCAGGGTTAGCTTCAATTCCCCTATGATTGACGATGAACCCAAGAAACCTGCCTGACTCCATGCCGAACACACACTTTTGTGGGTTCAACTTCATGCGAAACCTCCTTAGAATGTCAAACATTTCCATCAAGTGTTCGATATGGTCATTCGCTTCCTTGGATTTTACCAACATATCATCTACATACACCTCCATGGTTCTCCCAATATGGTTTTTGAACATCATATTCACCAACCGCTGATAGGTTGCGCCAATATTAATCAATCCAAACGACATTCCTATATAGCAGTATAGCCCCCTATTGGTGATGAAGGATGTATGCTCATGGTCGGGACCATACATGGGGATCTAATTGTAACCCGAATATGCATCCATGAAACTTAGCAAGGCATGTCCTGCCATCGCGTTTACCAACTGATCAATTTATGGGAGCGGGAAACTATCCTTTGGACATGCCTTGTTGAGATCTATGAAATCCACACACGTCCTCCACTTCCCGTTCGGTTTTTTTACGAGCACTGGATTTGCAAGCCATTCGGGGTAGTAAGATTTTTTGATTAGTCCCACCTCCAACAAGCGGTCTACTTCTTCTTTTAATGCTATTGCCCTTTCCCCACTCACTCGACGACATTTTTGACGTATGCCCATACAATTCGGGAAGATATTCAACCGGTGACACATTACTCCTGGGTCAATTCCTACCATATATGAATGACTCCATGCAAAGACATCGAGATTTGCAATCAGGAAGCGGGTAAAACTTTCTCTTATTTCAGTACTTAGCTGGGATCCCACTTTCAAAACCTTGCTCGGGTCATCTTTATCGACCGGAACAGGTATTGTATCTTCGGCCGACCCTGTTTTTTCGGCGGGCGCAGGGATTCTGGGATCCAAATCAAAATCAAAGTCTCGGGGGTCCTCAACCTTCACTCTTGCATCTGAGGGCGCGTCCCCATGAGTGGGAGCATCTACCCCAGAGTAAGGCATGATTTTGTACAACGCAAGTGTGGAGGGCGCGTCCTCATTTGGAGGAGCATCAACCTCAATTTCATTTTTACTTTTCAAGGGCGCGTCCTCTTTTTGAGGAGCATCCACCTTGAGGTTACTTTCGAGACTTTGCAAAATCTCACTTCTTCCTTCCCACTTTTCTCCGTTAAACTCTGTCTGCATGATCTCCTCTGCACGGTTCATCACAACTTCTTCCATACTACGGATCCTCGAAACATTTCCCAACGTCAAAACAGAGGTCCCGGTGATATGGGTTCCTTCCTCCTCTGGGCCTTCTACGAAATAGTGGGCATGTACCTCTCCACTTGGTTTTGTATGAATGTCCTCCGCATCCTCAAATAAAAGACCCTTTCCCTCGTATCTTCTCCTGCGGAATTCCTTAACAGCCTTGTGATAGCAGTCACACGACTCGTACTGTGACCCTCTCAGACTGCCCACTCCGTTGGGTGTTGGAAATTTGATCATCAAGTGGTGTATCGAGGTTATCACCCTGAATGCTCTCAGCCAAGGTCTTCCTACCAACACATTGTACGCGGATTCCTGGTCCAACACTTTGAAGTCTATCATTTGGGTAACCGAAAAAGCTCCTTCTCCAAGTATGACAGGGAGTCTAACCGAACCCATA
The DNA here is from genome assembly GCF_009905375.1 of Apium graveolens. Taxonomy (NCBI): domain Eukaryota; kingdom Viridiplantae; phylum Streptophyta; class Magnoliopsida; order Apiales; family Apiaceae; genus Apium; species Apium graveolens. Next base: position 217,132,170 of record NC_133654.1, read on the forward strand.
ACTCTTACCGCTTCTCCCGTGAAGCCATAGACGTGTGTGTCTTCAAAGTACATATCACTATCCGGGAAACCCAGTTTCTTGTACGTGCTGTAATACAGGATGTTTGCAGAGCTCCCATTGTCCAAGAAAACTCGATGTACGTTCATTGCCCCAATGAGCATGGTAATCACCAGCACATTGTTATGGGGATGATGCACCCACCTTGATTCTTTTTCCTTGAATGTAATGTCTGCGGACTCTTCCTTAAAGATTTTCGAAGGTCTGTCTTCCAAGCAATGAATGTTAGTGAGCGGGGGATGCCGTGCTTCCCTTGTATTTCTTTCCAATGCTCGATTACTATCACCAACAAAGGGGTGTCCTCCAAAAATTGCCCTAATACTTCCAGCCCTCTGAAACTTAACTTTTGCCATTTTTTCAACACCTTCCACCCGTGGGGGTTGTCTTTCATCCTTACCCTTGCCATCGCTTCCCCTGCGTTGTTTCACCTTGTCTATCCATTCACCCAGGTACCCAGCCTTGATCAATTCCTCAATTTCATCTTTTAGGTGACGACACTCGTGGGTGTCATGGCCGGTAGACTCATGGTAATCACAATACTTCTTCCTGTCTCTACTCTGCCATGAAGTTAGACGGTCTGGTTTCTTGAAAATTCCTCTATCTTTATTCACCTCAAAGATATGTTCAATGGACGCTGCCAGTGGGGTTTAATTGCTGAACCTCCTCTCATAGTTCGATGGCGGACTCCATTCTCTCCGCGTGTTAACGATGTTCACCCTATTAGGGCTTCTGGCATTCCGCCGGTAATCTGGGCTCAAGGATCTATCTCTTCTCTTGGCTCGCCCCTTGGAGTTATGGGTGTTGTCATTCTTTTTTGTTTCTGCAAGCGACTGCTCAATCGCTTTGAATGATTCCGCCTGCACAAGCACATCAGCTAACGACACAGGGTCCTTCCCTTGCAGGTGCTTACAGAAATCTGTCCCAACACGCAGTCCAGCTATAAGAAGTATTTTCAACGTTTCATCAGTTGCGCCCCTTACTAGAGTGGATTCTACATTGAACTTTTTGAAGTATGAGGTCAAACTTTCTCCTTCCTTCTGTTTCACATTAGCCAGCGTGGTAACTGGTGGTGTGTACTTCATTGCATCTTAGAATTGAGTTAGAAACAAAGTTTTTATTTGTTCCCAGGATGTGATCACACCTGGACCAAGTTTCTGGAACCACTGTTGAGCGCCTTCTCTAAAAGTGGCTGCCAGGAGATGACATCGAGCCAAATCAGGTACCTGATATACATCCATCTCAATATTGAAACGCCCCAGGAATTCCACAGGGTCAGAGTTCCCATGAAAATGCAAGTCATTGGTTGTGTTCCTGTATCCTGCCGGCAACTGCGCCTCCCTCACAACAGCAGCAAAAGGAGAAGGAGCTTGCGCAGTTGCCGTCACTCTTCCTCCTTCAAGATGGTTGAGCAACCTCTTGAGATCGTTCACATTAAACGTCCTACTCCAGGAATGGTTTGAACATTAGGCTGTTGGGGTTGCTCCGCGACTTGTTGTGGTTCCCCTTGATTACCTCCCGGGTGTAGCGGTGGATCTCGCCGCCCCTCTCCCTGATGTTGCGGCTGTGGTATGTTACCATCTTGATTTTGAATGTTTTCCCGCACACGAGGTTCCTCTTGACCGCGTCGCGGAATTTCATCATTATTTTACACTCTAACTTGAATTCGCCCGCCGTCCTGGTCATGAGGACGCGCCCTGGACCCATTACCCGTAGCACCGTGAGAAGTTACAGGAATAACGACATGAGCTTCTTCAGTGGAGGGTGCGCCATCTCTCCTACCATTGTAGGGTGTTCTTTCATATTGGTATCCCATCCTTCCTCGTCCATTCCTCTAATATCCCTGGTAGTAATTCTCGGGCCTTCCTCGCGGAGGGGCACGCTCGTGCTCACGCTGCCGCACCCTGTCATCCCTTTGGAATGTAGGGGGCACACGCGTTGTATCACGGGGCCTCGCTTCCCCAGCGTTTCCTTCCTTTAGCCATTCTACCAGCAGCATCCTCAAATCGTCATCCTCCAACCTTATGCCAAGCCTTCTTTTCAAGGTTGAAAATCTCTTCCTTCCTCATCTTGATTCTGAGTATTCTCCGCACGACGACGCTCGTCCATCATACGCCCAGACCTATGTGGGTGTGGCACCACCTGGTTACCAAGGCGAGGCCTTTCCCTACCATCAGTATCCTCATCGACAAGCTCCACGATAGGTTCTACATCATCAGAATATTTCAAGCACCGCGGAGTGATTCGCGGGTTTTCTTTGCTACCCTGGGTATCTCCTTCAACTACTGGTGCCTTCCCCACGGCATGACCGCGACGGAGAAAACGACGACCTCTCCTCGTTCTCCGATACTCCACCGTATTCAGTCTTGAGTGAAAACTATTAAGAGTATCCCCCATGCGGTACAACTACTCCAAGATATCAGCGTTGCTGATGAGAACCGGAGGTGTCCCCCACACATCTGTAGCTCTCGGTGGATCTGCCATGTTTCTGGGAACGTAGGGTTCATGGCGAGTGTAGCCTCCCCCGCCTTCTCCTTCAGATCTGCTATCACTTCCATCATAAGAACTTCCATCACGATTGTAAGACATCTTTTCCTCCCAAGATTACGATCTTAATTTGCAGCCCCTCATTCTAGCGCCAATTTGTAGATGGAGGAATTTGGTAACAACAAAGATTGAGGTTTCTCGCCGGAATTAAGATCTATGATGGTGGTTCTTCGCCGGAAAATCAAGCGGTGTGTGGTGGTTTGTGGTTGTTTTAGGGTGAGATTGATCAAAATAAGTGGTGGCTCTCTTATCAGCTCTCAACTTCTTACCCTTTCAATGTGCCTACGTACCCTTTATATAGGGATCAAGCCTGATGTAGTTCTTGTGGAACAAGAAATCTAATGGGTTTAGACTTCTTATTTCTAGGCCCGGTAGAAGCCCATCCAAAGTCCGTCTTCCACTAGCTTTAGGAATGTCCAACTATGAAGCCCAACCGCGAAGGCCCAAAGCTCGTCCGTAATCGCAGGACTTCACGGATAGTGCATTTCCCTGCGCAATGATAACACTCCGCTACAGCTATTTCCCTTGATTTACGGATGCAGGTATAGCCACGGTTCACCCCAAGTGTCGGACGCATCCCTGTCCCCCGAATGAGGATAACCCACCAGATAACAGGACAGGTGATCCCAAGCTCTTGGGTGCAAAGTGCAGGATGACTCCAAAGTTCTCCAACGAGGACATCCGTTGAATACAAGAACAGAGTTTCCAAAGCACACACCAATGTTAACCCCACATCCCCAACGAGGACACCCGTTGAATACAGGAGGAGGCCTTCAATCATCAGGAATACCCCTGGAGGCCTTCAAGCTTTTCACGGACATCCCCTTTCTTGACCGTCTCAAGGAGGGAATTCTTCAAAGAGTACCTGCAACAAATACATTAGTAAAAATAATCTCCACTGCTCCCCTCCATGCAACCTTTATCCTAAAGTCACCATTGAGAATACATAGACCAGGCACAGGACACGTCTTAAGACCCTAGGCGCGTCCTCACCTTCATGAAACCTGCATAGCCTCCTCAAAAACCGTTGCGCACAACATTCCACTACATAGGGCGCGTCCTAGGCAAGACAGGCGCGTTCTCCAGCTGTTATTGCCACAAGACCACGTTTGCCAAATGCTTTCACTACGGTTGACGCGTCCACTTAGCTTGGGCGCGTCCTTTAGCTTGGGCGCGTCCTTTAGCTTGGGCGCGTCCTTTACCAATCATGCACTCCCAAGCTTCGCCATCACTAGATCATAAAACATAAAACATCTCCTCTAGATTAGGCGCGTCCTCTCTGCCTGGACGCGTCCTTATCTTCTACAACGCGATACCGGATTTGAGCGTACTTAATCCGCATTTGACCCGAATCAACTCAATGCCGAATTTTGGGTAAAATAATGTATTTCTTTTCAAGGGAATGCATTTCTTTTGTTAGGGTAAATAATGAAGATATGACTTTTTACTATAGATATTTGTTAGCAGGAGATATAGGATTTATGTATTTAAAAGAGGATATATAATTTTGATATTGGAGGAAGCTAAATAAAGTTACAAATTATTAAATTTTATTCTTTTATAGGGTGTTTTGAGATTTTAAGTTAATAAAAGGCCAGTGATATTTGGAGGGTTTTGAAGATGCGGTTACATTTTGGTGTTATTTAATATATATAACTATATGAACTCACAATTTTGTAAAACAACTGTAACATTTTAAATTCTTAATTTTTAGTAGTTAAATTCTTAAATTTACTATATTCTTCTAAAATATTCCCATTCATGCGTTAATATTTAATAGTTCTTTGTTCAGCAATCTTGTTTGATTGTCTTATACTTAGACACCAAAATTGTTTTATTTTTCGTCGAAAAATCCATGTTTCTGTTTGCTCGTGCTGCGGGTCGGGGTCGTTAAAAACTATTTATCTTCGGTAGTTCATTGTTCTGTTAATTCAATGGCAAGGCATTGGACTTTCAAGGAGTCTCTTGCTTATTGCTATGATATCATCTGTACAACTTTTTAACAAAGTATAGAAATGTCCATTGTCCGCTAGAAATTGAAAAACTACAGAGCGGCCTGTCCGTTTGAGAAACTGGATTTCATTTTAAATTATGGATTTGATCAAATACGTTATTTGATAATTTAGATTTGGATTTTATTTGAAATTAAAATCCAGGATATTCAAATATTAGTATAAACATGAGAATTTGAAATGACAACTTAAATTCTGTCATTTCAAATATCTCATTTGAAATGAAATGCAAGTTTACAAACGCCCTCTAAAAGTAATCAGGGTAGCACTTTTCCAAGACTTAACGATAATAGTATCGAATAAAGTAAATTATGCTTTATTTTAATTTACAACATATTTGTTCAGTTTTGATTATTTTTATAAATTATTGATTATTTTTGTAGATGATGTATGATTTTCGATTAATGATTCACTTCTTTAAAAAATAATTATGTGTTTTCATACTTTGTATATATGCATTTATATTTGTTTTTGTTGAGCTATATATTTTCTAGGTTTTTTTTGTTGGAAGTAATGCAATTATTATGTTAGGGTAAATAATTAAAGTATGACTTTTTACAATACATATTTGTTAGTACGAGATTTAATATTTTTTTATTTCAGTTATATCTTAGCACGGTATTTGAAATGTATTTAAAATGATATATATATATATATATATATAAATTATATACCATATATAATTTTTATGCCGGAGAAAGTTAAATAGAGTAACAAATTATCGTCACAAGTAAATTTCCAAATTATCCCGTAGGGAGACTCTACTCAATTTATAAATTTTACATATTTTTTTTTGACAAATGCAAAAAGTTTTCATTAATTTAAATATAGTACAGTCGAGACAAACCCCAACTGTCGATATAATCAGGTGGTAAAATAAATAATATATTAAAAATAATTAGATGATTTGTTTCCTGATTCTTTAACACATAGAATTTAAAAATTCTTAAAGCTAAAAATGAAATCAAAGGACATCCCAAACGATTCAAATTGCACCAACATATCTGAAATAGCAAAATCGCAATTGACCATATCACATAAAAACCATTATTAGCCAAATGTTTCAGAAACACCAATCGCATAAACTGAGATTGAAAAAGAGGCACCACAGCTATCTACATGCCGGACACCAGTTATAAACATGTCGAATTCACCCCAACTATCTACATGTTGGATATCAGCTATAGACATGCCGAAAATGTAAACTCGTGAATGGTGAATAATCTTTGGTTGTGAATGGTGAGCTTTTGTAATAATCACCACCGTCCCAGATTCGATGCAGGCTTTGCTGATCACCAAAAATATCAATAAACTCGTTCTCAACGGATCCAACATCAAATAAACCCAACAATGACTAAATAAAAATATAACAAAACACTCCAAAAGGAGAGACAAAACACACACTTCAAGAGGAGAGACACACAAACACCAAAAAATTGAATTTTATCGAAAGAAAATTAATGTGAGCAAAAGAGAATGAAAGGATTGGGATTTTACCCCAAAAGCCCCTTAATTTACTTGAAAATGGATAAATCCTAGGAGAGAGAGGAGGGAGGCGGTCATGTATTTTTGTAATAAGTTTCTAATTCCACATAATACTTGGTTTAATTTATTATACTCAAACAATGGCATTTTCTCTAACTCGAACAATGACATTTTCTCTACCCCTTCTTATCCTGCAAAGGAAGGTATTAATTATCACGAAGGTAGACTTTATTCAATTTATTAATTCTACATATACTTAGTTTAAATTATTTAATTTTTTTTTGAAAAGCTAAATATACACATTTTGATATTTGAATATGTAATCTTCTAACAAATAAATAATTTTTAATATTAATTTAAAGGTTTTCAATTATCTGTTATATCTTAATGAGCACTAGTGAAGCCTCCTCAAAATTTGTACTAAGAATGGTACTTTTGTAATTATTTTGACCCATATTTTAAAATTTTGACCAGTCAGTCGACCCATATTCCAAAATCAACTAATTCCTATACAAAAAATGCAAAGATCCAAGGAGTATCCATATCTTAAATGGTATTTATAATTATTAAAAAATCACTTTTAAATTTTAAAAAGATCAAATATATTATTAAAATTGATTTGTTTTTATACCCAATCAATTACAGATCCACAAATCATGTCTTCAGTTATTCAAATTCAAAATTCATTACTACTTTCCTTGATAATCATTATCTTCTTCTTTATTTTTACAGCCAATATACATGAATATGAATAATTGTATACATCATCATCTGCTATTGATTTTATGTTACACATTTTTTGTTATCTTTTGTTCAAGGTTTTGTCCGATAATGTTTAACCAAACCTATTTTTATTTGTTTTGCAGTAATGACAGAAGCTGGGCTCATCGCGTAATGACAGACGCATAGGTTAAAGTTTTGAACGGGAGAAAAAGATCTACTATCTTCCATGACCTCAGACCTGGTATGAATCTGCATAATCAAGGGTTTTCTTCTCTATTTTTTAAACGTTTGTATTGATAGGACTAATTACATACCATATAAGATATGAACGGGAGCAAACGTTCTACTATCTTTGATGACAACGGTCCTGATACGAGTCTGCATAATCATATTATCTCTTTGTTTTCTTTAAACGTTGTTATTGATAGTTTGTAGTCATCATTTTCACATTTAGTATTCATTTTAGCTGTTAAGCGACGAGTTCGTGGACATATATGCAATCCGATTCTCCAACCTCTGGATGAGAACAAATCAGATAGCCGATAAAATATCTCTCAGCCTATGACGGCTACCGAAGCATCTGTCATGTCTGTTGACTACAGTATTATATTTTTTTAACAATTGAAAGATCTGTAATGTAGCTTAGAACGATTGCGTTTACTAATGTATAAATTAAATTTATGAGCCCAGTTTGTCAAGGTCGTGAGTCAACTTTGGACAGGTTTCTACGTAATAGGTTGCTCAACATGAATCGTACTGGTCTGGAAAATCCAGGTATTCTGTGTTTGTAGCATATCTTAACATATTACATAGCATGTCATCGAGATCTCACCTTGCCAGTAGCCGTAAGTTATGTGGACAACATGTAGTTAACATTTATTATTTTACACTGATTTATAATGTTTGTTTCTACTTTATTTTTTTATCTGGCTTTGGTAAAAAACAACTGAATTATAGTCCAAATTGCAATAACAACCCAATACTATCCTATATAACTAATCGTGAGTGTTCGGTTGTTAATCCTTTCTCAATCCAGATAACTTATATATAAATATATATTATACTTAAGTTGCTGTTATGATTTACAAATTGATATTTATAGGATCAACTCCGATAAAAAATATCTTAGCATATCCCGCGTCAAGCAATAATACACCAATTATGTCATCGAGATCTCACAATGCCAACACATGTATGTTAGTTTCAAACTTTATTCATACTTTTTGCCCCCGATTTAAGATAGGTTATTTAACCATGTTTGCATAACACCTTATGTGGTTGTATGCAAATAAAGATACAGATCATGATTTATGGGTTTAGTTTTCTAATTAATTAGATTTTTTAATTGATTTTGTTTTTCTTAGGCTTTGGTCAAGCGATAATGAATCACACAATGCTTTCCAATAACAGTCCAAACATATCATGTTTATCTAATCGTAAGTTTTCAGTTCTTATTCTATGATCATTAGCAGTCCATTATTATGCTCTACATATTTGAATAATGAATTGATTTTTTTAGGTACCACTCCGCCTTCAAGTGTCAAATCATATATTCCAAAAAAACGCACGTCAAAGGCTCATGCTGAATCTGACATATCAGGTAATAGTGTTCTTCCATTTTTAAACACAATATATGAGATAAGGAATTATAACGACATATTATATTTGGGAATATATTTATATAAGATGTTGACGTCTTTTCAATAGAATCGAAGAGACGTTACAGAGGCTCTAGCATATCTACAATACTACGTAACAAAGAAAAAACTAAGGAAAATATTGATCCTGCTTCACAAAGTATGAGAAGTTAAAGTTTGTCAGATTCATCTTATTTCCAGAAATGGCCATCATTATCAATATTTTGATTTTCCAATTTAATTACAGATGTTTCACTTAGGCAGAACTCCGATTTGAACAACAGTCGATTACCTTCTCCCTTGGCTGCTAACCTGATTAATAATTTTGATGACGCATATCATGGAACACATGTGGAAGAACAACTTTTTAACGAAGGTCTTTTTATCATTACTTTATTCAAAATTATGCAGGTCTGTCGCACATAATTAAATAAATTTAAGTAATGCACTTCTTTATTTTGGTAATACTGCAGAAGCTGAACCCGTGGATTTGCCTGAGATTGATCTTTGGGATGGTTATGTTAATATTGGTCCGCCAACCTCAACATATGTTAAGTGTGATGCCCGTATGTGGAACATGGAACGTAACAACAAATCCAACAAAAATAGTTATCCTACCTTCTCTCTATGCTGCAAGAATGGACAGGTTCAGCTCTCACCAGAGAAACAACCTACTGAGCCACTAAGATCATTACTATATAGAAATGACAGGACAATCCACTTCAAGTTAAACCATCGTATATACAATTCATTATTTGCGATGTGTTCCAGTGGTGGTAAAATATATCACAAAATTAACAATGGAGGAGCACCCTATTGCTTTAAGGTCAAAGGTTAAAATCTTCATCTTCTTGGTAGTATGCTTCCGGCAGATAATGAATCTCCCAAATTTTGTCAAGTATACATCTATGATACTGAAAATGAACTGGAGAATATGATGAATCTAATCGGTGGATGCAGAGATGAAATTGACGAGATCATTGTTGAAGCTTTGATGGACGTTAAATCAGCATAATAAATTGGTTAGGCAATTTCATACTGCACGTAAGCGCTTCAAAGACAATGAACATAATGAGTTTAGACTGGTTCTCTTATCTTCTCAATCAGCGAGTGGTCTTCCTAATATAATTGGACCAACATATGAGGTTGGAGGTCTGATAGTAAGTACTAATAGAGATTCATTAGGTTTTTGGGATATAATTATGGAGACACGTACAAAATTGCTTCAGAAGGTTTGGGAAACTGACATTTTTTTATGCAGCTCCAGTATCCACTTTTGTTCCCCCATGCGGATGAAGGTTTTCATACAAAGATTCCATTGAATAAAACAAAAATGTCGAAATCAGCCGATATAAATCCCGATGATAATGATTTTGAAAAGAAGCATCGAGAATATGTTTCCATGAAAGAATATTATTGCTATAAGTTGATGATTCGCCTTTCTGAAGGTATACTGTAACCTCTCATATGTTTAGATTTTTCCAGGATATGTTTACTAGCTTCATGAAATTTATCAGAATTTGTCATATACCACATTATCTAAATCATTTTTTTGTGTGTTAGGGTTGACTATGCATTTATTAGGTCATTTGTGGCAACAGTATATCGTTGATGCCTTTTGTGCAATTGAACAATATCGGCTGGATTGGGTTACTACTCACCAAACAACTATAAGGTCAAATCTGTATACTTCCATCCGAGATGCTTTGCGTAAAGGTGATCACGATTTCAATTATGTTGGGAAAGCTGTTGTCTTACCTGCATCCTTCACAGGTTCACAAAGGTATATGTCATAATATTTTAAGGATGCACTTGCGTTATGTAGGGCTATTGGACACCCTTCTCTTTTCCTGATAATGACATGTAATACAAGGTGACCTGAAATAACAGAGATGATGAAATCTTTACCGGGTGTTGATGTGTGTGATGCACCTGACATAGTGTCAAGAGTTTTTAAACTCAAGTTGAATCAGCTAATGCATTTGATAAAGAAGAAAAACTACTTTGGAAAATGTATATGAGGTATTTTTTTATTAATCTTTCCTCTTATGACAGTTTAGAAACTCTTTACTCTGAGAATTTAACTCTAACGCATTATACAGTTATGCATGTAATAGAATTTCAGAAACGGGGTCTTCCACACATGCATATGTTGATTTGGCTACACCCGGATGCTAGGCCCAAAACAGTTGCTCAAATAGATGCTCTGGTCAGTGCTGAAATACCTGACAAAGATACAGATCATGTTGCTTATGTCGATGTCAGCAATTACATGATTCATGGGCCCTGTGGAGTTGACAACACCTATTCACCTTGCATGGTTAAATGAAGATGTATGAGACACTTTCTTAAGAGGTATCGTACAATGTTATAAACATAGATTTTTTATATTTACATGGTTTGAATGAATCAATTTAAACCAACATCATATACTATATTTAGGAACAATGCCATGTAATTATATACAGAACTGGATCATTTTTTAACAGGAAATATCGGTACATTCATTGCAGGTTCAATGGTAACACGTATATTGATGATTGTGGTTTTCCCATTTATCGCAGACACAACACTTGAAGAAGTATAAAAAAAGGTGTTTTTTTGGACAATAGGTTTGTTGTTCCATCTAATAGAGACTTATTGGTTCTTTTTCAATGCCATATAAATCTTGAGGCATGTAATAGTGCTCGGTCCCTTAAGTATCTATTCAAGTATTGTCTTAAAGGTTATGATACTGGTACTATGGTCCTAAAAAACAAATCAATGTCTGATAGTAGTGTATCGAAGAAGCAATCCTGTTTAAATGAAGTAAAGCAATATCTTGATGGTCGTTATGTTTGTGCCTCTGAAGCAACATGGAGAATATTTGGTTTTGATGTACATTCTCGGTGGCCATCTGTTGATAGATTACCTATTCATTTACCTGGCAAAAAGTATGTCAGTTTTAGAACATGTACAACACTATCCGAAGTTGTTCAACAAGCTGATAGTAAAAGGACAAAACTTGAGGCTTGGTTCAAAGCTAATAAAGAATTTCTAGCCGCTCGAGATTTTATCCATGCTGAATTTCCTACACATTTTACGTGGCTACCCCGAGAGTGTAAATGGAGACCTCGCCAAAGAGGTGATGTAGTTGGCAGATTAACAAAAGTACATGCTACTGGAGGTGATTTGTTGTATCTACGCATGTTACTTATGCCGAGAAAAGGTTCTACTTCATTTGACGAGCTAAGGACGGTAGAAGGTCATGTTATTGAAAGTTTCAAGGAAGCATGTGCTGCTATGGAGCTTCTTTAGAATGACAATCAATGACATGAAGCAATGGTTGAGAATTCTTACTCATCTCTTACGAAACAACTCCGTGAAATATTTGTTAACATTTTGGCATATTGCTCAATCTTTGATCTGCTATTTTTATGGAATGCTCAATGGAAATGTATGTCTCACGATATCATCCTGCTAAAACGTAAAGAATGTCGTAATGGGAATTTACAACTCCCAGATTGTGACATTCAAAATTTTACTCTTGCGGGTATGACTATCTTTAAATTTGGCGGATAATCTTAATATGTATATATCTTTCCACTATTAATCGTTTTTTGTTTGCGATGAGCGGAGTATAAAACATCTGTATTTTCCATAATTATAGATTTTGAATACATGATTTGAATAAAAACGTTAAACTATTTTATAATTATTCTTGCAGAAATTGAAAAACTTCTGAACGATATTGGAAAGAGCTTAAAAGATTTCCCGATAATGCCCTATCTTCCGGAAGTCTTTCTTTACAACAGTGGCAATGGTTTAATGGCTGAAGAAACAGGTTACGATACAGAGCAAATGAAAAGGCAACATAATGAGAATTATATCAAGTTGAATAGAAAGCAAAAGGAAGTGTATGAGGCTGTTGTCGAAAGTGTAAATTCTAACAAAGGCGAACAGTTCTTTGTCTATGGAAGTGGAAGATGTGGGAAAACATTTGTCTGGCAGACACTTCTATGTCGCCTTCTTTCTGAGCGTAAATTTTTTTTGCCAGTAGCCTCATCAGGAACTGAAGCTATTTTGCTAGATGGTGGTAGGACGGCTCACTCATGCTTTCAAATACCTATCATTGTAGACCAATGCTCTATAGCTGGAATAAAGCACGGTATTGATCTTGCTGAATTATTACAGAACACAAGTTTAATCATTTAGGATGAAGCACCTATGCGGCATCGACATGGTATTAAGAGTGTTGATAAATGTTTAAGAGATTATATTTCTCCTATTGATCCTAATAGATCATCAAGGCCATTTGGTGGAATAACTGTTGTATTTGGTGGAGATTATCGCCAAACACTACCGGTTATCCCAAAAGCTTCCCAAGGAGAGACCGTTGGATCAACATTGAATCGATCAAAGCTGTGGGATTTCTGTGAAGTCTTCACCTTACGTCAGAACATGAGACTTTATTCAGGAAATTCAGATGAGCGCAACAAGATAATTGCTGAATTTGCTAAATGGCAGCTTGCAATTGGCGATGGAAAGGTCCATAGAATTACTGAGAACCCTAAAGATGATGGTTTAGTAGATTTTGAAATTCCAGAGCAGTTTATTATTTGTGGAACAGATAATTCAATTCAGTCTTTATTTGACATAACCTATCCAGATTTTCTATCGAACATGTCTTCTTACTGTTATCTTAGATCCAGAGCAATCCTTACTCCTACAAACAGTCTGGTGGATGATATAAATGACTTTATGATTGAGAAAATTCCAGGTAAAACTCATACCTATTTCAGTCAGGATTCCATAGATGACAATGGAGGGGAGGATAATGATTTTGATACTGCCTTTCCAGTAGAATACCTGAATTTAATTAACATGCCGTGCTTGCCAAAGTACGAGTTACAGATTAAGGTGGGTTGTACCATGATGTTAATGCAGAATTTGAATCAGATTCTTGGTTTATGTAATGGTACACGAATGATAGTCACTGCATGCAAAAAAAATTCTGTAGAATGTGAGATTCTTTGCGGTTCCAATGTTGGATCAAAACACCTTATACCAAGAATTGACATGGTTCCAACCGACACCAAATGGCCATTTGAATTCAAAAGAACTCAATTTCCCTTGCAACTCTATTTTGCCATGACCATTAACAAAAGCCAAGGAAAGTTCCTCGATACTGTTGGATTATATTTACCGAGATCAGTGTTCTCGCATGGTCAACTTTATGTAGTTGTTTCAAGAGTAACTTCTCCAGAAGGACTTCATATTCTGATATTAGATGATACTGGATGTTATTCAAACGTTACGTCTAATGTTGTATATGAGGAAGTATTCTATAATTTACCAAAGCTTGACGATATTTGATCTTATTTAAAATCAACTTTGGGTTTGCCTCCTCTATACAGATTATTTGTACACAAATATAACGTTTGATTTTACCAGATATAATCCATGTCCATATCTGTTACTAATAACAACTTTTATTTGTATGAAGTTACCTAAGCAGATGTAATTCCTTACATCTTGATGTTGCCATTTTGAACTTATCCATATATGGAATAATGTCAATTAGATATGTATTATACAGTTGTCTTCTGTTTCATCAAGAAGATTTGTATATATCCGTTTTTCCATTTTTAACGAACTTTATTGTTCATCATGATCAACAGTTTCATTTGTGTATTCATACAACATGATTATTCGAATTTTTTTTTGTAAATTTTAAGAGATATAATACCTAATTAATTTATAGTAGTTGTAACAAAAATCAATCATTTCTCTTATTCCACTTTATAATCTTTGTGTTCATACACGTTCATATTACCTCCATAACTCATAATCAACATATATAAAGCCATAATGTATTGAACACTTAATTCGTCAATATCCCACTATCACAAACAATGTCGGAGGGTGAGTATAACAATCATGTTTGAATTTAATTTTTCGATGTTAATGCTATTTGTATGAGTAGTACCAATTACATGTCACAATTGCTAAGAAATACAAAGATGGCTAACATATCATCTTTGATGTGTTTGTTTTATAGGAGTTAATTTCAGTTGTCTATCATCTCTTGATCATACAACAAGTGTCTGACAGATTAAAGTACGTGTGATTAGAGTTTGGCGTACCTTTGGCAATATGGAAAATAGTACAGAAGGACTAAATTTGATTCTTCTTGATAGAAATGTAAGATCTAAATTTATGAAAATATTTTTATCGTAAAGCCGATTATTTACACATTTTAGTCTTAGTTGTGACAATCTTACTATTTCAGAATGTACAATTGCATGCTTTTATCCCTTTGGAGTTACTAAGTGTATTTTCACAAACCTTTGCCGAAGAGAATATATACGAAATAGTACACTTTCGACGCGTACGAGGTCTGAAAATAACAGTGAAAATTCCTCACCGATTAAAATATACTTTTCACAATCAACTATAGTAAAACATGTCATCGGTGATGATTGGAGTGTTCCATTACAGAAGTATCATTGTGAGCTTGCAAAACTTTACTAATAGTGTTGGAAATAATTCTCATGATGATCTTGATGACTCTCCTCTTGACGCATCAGATATGTCACCAATGTTATTCTCAAAATATCATTTGATTAAAGTAAATTGATATTTTCTTACACGTGTTTTTTACAGACAACGAAATACATTTATTATGAATAAAAAACTTGGTATACTTTTTTGTATTTTAGACATAATCGGAGTTGTGTACCAATAGATCTACTCTACGACTGTACAGACGGTTTATGGCGAAACCAAATGCCTGAATTTCTATGTTAGTGATGGCATGTCCAAAGTTGAAGTTATATTTTTGGGAGATTTAGCTAAAGAGGCGAATGAATTATTTTACCATGATATTCAATAACTGATAGTTGTTATACTATCACTCTTTAGACAAGAAATAATTTATGGTATTTTTTTATGCTTCTATTGGTATATACACTTATTTGTTGTCATCCAGGTTATAAGAAAATGATTATAATTATTACATACTTTATTTATATAGGACATGCTTTCATCACAAACCTGCCCTTTTCTGCAATTTATGTAAATCCTGACATTCCAGAGGTGGAAGCAGTGAGGAATCAGTATACACACTACCATACTTATTTATGCTAATTTCTCTTTTGTTTACATAATTATTTAATTTTTCCTATTGTTGTATTGTGTTATATGTAGGTATTTGCAATATTGATTAAATGATTGCAACCTTTTGTTAAAGATCATCAGAAGGATGAGTGACTTAAATACTTAATTATTGTAATCATGGAATTTATTGAAATTATATTTATTATTCTAAGTTTATTATGTCAATTTTTAATGTATTTTTTATTATCGTAAACATGTAGCATGCTTACAGTTTCACAGATATATAATAGTTTATGAAGACTAATAAAAAACTATTTGAATATGGTGGTAGCCTCATGATACATGTAGTCTGTATATTCAGGCCTTATCATCATACTTAAACCCAACCAGTCATTAGGTTCATGTTGATCAGTACCTTTGAGTCTACAAATCATTAGCATTAAATCAAATATCCATAAAAATTCACAAAACAACATCAAAGTTTAAGGCATAAAGCCATGAATATTTCTTCAAACAAAAATTCCAGGTGGTTTAATGACATGATTGTAATATCCGTAGTTCTAAAATTCAACATTGAATTCAACACCGTCAACATTGTTTGATAAATAAAAAATCAATTTGTCCGCAACCTTTAGTTTGTTATCGCTGTTGAATTTGTTCCATTGTGCCAAAAATCTCAACACCCCACTAGAATAGACAATTCCAACTTTCCAACTTTTTGCATTTCTGACCAATGTTACCTCATCACCAGCTTTGAACGCATGATGGAATGGATGGATTTCTGTAGGAATGAGCTACAGATGAAACAAATGTAATATTGGATTAAACTTATGAGAAGTTTCCAAATTAATGTGGAAAGAGTGTTTTTTGGTATGTCACAAATCATTAATTTTGTAAGTAATTTGAAATTGTACCACTCCGTGTGAGCTATTATTCACATTTGATGGCTTCATAATTGATATGAATTGAACAAGAGCACCTTCTTCAATTTCAGCTTCCATATCTACAAAGCCATTTCCTAATTCATCATGGAATTTATAATTTTATCATATAACCATCAAAACATATTATAAACATGTTTATAAAAAATATAACAAATAAGACATGGTTTTAGGCGGTTCTTGCCATTAGTCATAAATCTCTCAATGTCGTCGCTATCAACAATATCAAGTGTAAAATGTCCTGCTCTTGTATGACAGAAAGTGACTTATCATAAGGTTATATATAGTTTGCATTAGTACACCAAGTCTCTCATCACTTCTGGTGTAAGTTCTTGTATAAATCTCGCCATTTTTCAAACCAAAGGTTACTGTTCTCGGGATATTAGTACCAAACCTTTGTGCAAGTGAAGAAGGTATTGCCTACAAAATAAACAAGTTATCTATATCAATTTATATTTCACTCTAAGATGTAAATCCTTAACCAAATTGTGATTTACTTATAAGAGCACCAATCATCAAGATACCTCCTTTATATTGATAAGTAAACTGAAATCTGCTGTCTGATTGTTCACCTATCAATGATAATCATTTAATTGAAGTACTGAAACAGATATATGACATATGTATAGAAAAATATTACATGTAAATAGAATATCATGCTAATTTATGGATATCTGTGCACCTGTATTTGAGTACATAGGAATTGAACTCGAAATTGTCTGTTATCTGTAGGTTATGATAGTGAACAATCGATTAGGCTACTAATTACAAGTTCATATTGGATCAAATACTTCAATGAAGAATAGTATGATGAAGAGTTCATGTCAGTCAAAACACAACTTCTACTACAGGTTTCATTCAATATAGTCTGTAAATTAGTGTATATAGATCAAAATAAACGAAATTGCATACCTGTTTATGTCTGATGTTGGTTTTTGACTGTTCTTCTTGATTCAGAATCTCACTTCTCCTCAGCAATTCACTCTACTGTTTCTGCTCACTAACAATTTATGTTTTCCCCTTTTTTACCCAAGTATCCACTATATATTTTTTTTCTAATTAATAACTGGGTTTTACTTATTTTGGTTTTGGGTGAATATACAATTCATGATTCGTTATAAAATAATTTTATATTGGAGTTATGAATTAGTTTTGTATGATAATTAATAACGGATGTTATTTTCAAAATATATTTAAAAATTGTTTATTTTACTACGTAATATATTCAATTCAAGAACAAAATTAGCGAGGATATATTATTTTATATTAAAGTTGTTGGATTTTTAACGCAGCAGGGTCATGACAAAACACTTTTACACATACAAAATCCAAATAAAAGCATATAAATCGTGAATAAAAATTCGAGGGATCGAATCTAACCTTTTAAAATAATTCGGAGACAACGATCAGAGATCCTTAGCAGTTGCTCCTCAAGTGTGAAGCACTCCACCGGTATCCACTAAGAAAACGATGTTAAGGAGGAGGAAGGAGGTGGAGAGAATTGGGTTTTCCAAACTTTTTGGGTTTTCAGGTTCAAATAAAATTAGGGTCTATAATAGTGTATTTATAGGCAAAATTTTCAGCTGAAATTTTCCCATAAATATTATTATTATTATCCCATTTATTATTCTCATTAATAATTAAAACACCTTTTAATTATTAATCATTTTTATAAACACTTTAGAAATAATTCTCTCTCTTGATTTAATTTCCAAAAATTAAATCCTTAATTAATAATATTAAGAACTTTTCTTAATTAATTTATAATCAATTAAATATCATTTAATCAATTATTAAATTTTTCTTAATTAATTTATAATCAATTAACTCTCATTTAATCAATTATTAAATTTGCCAATTAATTATTTATTTCACAAATAAATAATTATTAGCCATTATTAATTAATTCCTCCACCATTAAATCATTCTCCTTTTATGGTGTGACCCTGTAGGTTCAATATTAAGCCGGTAGTAGAAATAAATAATAATAAAACTATTTTATCATTATTTATATAAATTCTCTAATTTATTAAATATAATTAATTAATTAATCACATTTATTCTACATCGTGAGGGATACTTCTCAGCATATCGCGACTATCCGGATAATATGAATTCACTGCTTAGAATATCAAGAACCTATTCAGTGAATAGTTACCGTACAATAAACTCCTTCTACCCTACAATATCCCGATTAAATACAAGGCATGGATCTCGTGTCAAGCCTATCTAATTCAATCACTTGCTTACCATTTACTATGTGTAGTTCTATGCAAATTAGAAACTCCTTTCTAATTTCATTCACTCTGGCCAGAGATTCCTGAACTAGCACAAGTGGATCAGCCTTGAACATTCGCTTCCTTCACTGGAAGGGGTAGATCCTTTATTGATGATACACTATCTTCGTGTACAAATTTCTATACCCAGAAGAGCCCTAATAATTGTCCCTGGAGACTAAGAACTAAACCAAAGCATAGTTCAGTGTACACAAGATGACTATGATGACCTCAAGTCTAAGGATACTTGTACAACTATCACTATGTGAACAACTGCTGACACGTGAATGAACTCCATCAGTTGTTCAGCTGTGCGAGTCATGTTCAGTGAACTTATTCTATAATAAGCACCTACATACTAGCTATAGTGTCACCACACAAATGTCTATGAGAACAGACATCCTTCATAATGAAGCAAGCATAGTATGTACCGATCTTTACGGATTATTAATTACCAGTTAGTAATCCTATGACCAGGAACTATTTAAGTTTAGAGTTATCATCTTTTTAGGTCTCACTCATTATGATCTCATCATAATCCATAAAAAGCTTTACTCTAAACTATGGTATATCTTATTTAAACACTTAAATAGATAAAGCCCGTAATAAAAACAAAACAAGTCTTTTATTAAAATCAATGAAATCAAAACAGATTACACAGGAAGTTATTCCTAAATCCTCATACATGATTGGACTTAGGACATATTCCTTTCAATCTCCCACTTGTACTAAAGCCAATCACTCTGGTATCTAATACCCATCTTGTCTTTATGATGATCAAAGTGACTTTCATAAAGTAGCTTTGTGAGTGGGTCTGCTATGTTGTTATGTGTGTCAACTCTAATTCAATACAATACAAGAAATGTTACCGCGCTCCCACTAACCCTTTTGTAGACGCATGGTTCATATGCGTTTTTGATAAAATCAAACTCTTTGATTGTCTCATCAAAACGAATGTTCCATCTTTCGAGAAGCTTGCTTTAAACCACACATGGTTCGCAGCAGCTTATACACTAGGTTTTCATTTCCCTTGGAAAGAAAATCATCTGGCTATATGCCAGATCTCATAGTCGTAGTAAGCAGCAAT